>NW_027307889.1:0-300000 GCF_047496885.1 Scyliorhinus torazame | reverse complement strand
CCCACCACACACACTAACATCACCACACACACGAACCCCCCCCACACACACTAACCACCCACACACACTATACCCCACCATACACAATAACCCCCCCCCACTCACTAACGCCCCCCCCCACACACTATCCCCCACACAAATACTAACCCACACACACTAACCCCCCACACACACTAACCGCCACACACTCACTAACCCCCCCACACACACTAAACCCCCCCACACACATACAAAAGGCCCCCACACACACACGGGCCCCCACACTCACGAACCACCCACACACACTAACCCACCCCCCACACACTAACCCCCACACGCACTCACCCCCCCAAATACACTAACCCCTCCACACACAAACTAACCATCTCCCCACACACACTAACCCACTACACACACTAACACTACCACACACACACTAACCCCCCCCCACACACACATTAACCACCCACACACACTAAACCCCCCACGCACACTAACCCCGCCCACTCACTAACGCCCCCCCACACACACTAATTCCCCACACATACGAAACCCCGCACACACACTAATCACCACACACACTAACCCTCCACACACATTAACTCCCCCGCACACACTACCCCCAAAGCACTAACCCATTCCCTCACACACTAACCCCCCCACATACACTTGTTCCCCCACACACACTAACCCCCCACACACAAACACCCCGCACACACTAACCCCCCACACACACTTACGCCCCCACACACACTACACCCACACACAATAACCTCCCCAGACACACACTAACCCCCCCACACACACACTAACACCCCACACACACTAACCCCCCCTCCGCACACACTAACCCCCCCACACACAGTAACCCCCTCACACGCACTAACCCCCCCACACACACTAACACCCCCACGCACACACTGGCCCCCACACACACTAACCATCCCACACACACTAACCCCCACCCACACACACTAACCCCCACACGCACTCACCCCCCAAATACACTGACTCCTCCACACACACTAACCCCCCCAACACACTAACCCCCACACACTCACTTACCCCACACACACACTAACACTCCCGCACAAAATAAACCCCACCCCCACACACTATACCCCCGACATGCACTAACCCCCCACACACACTAACCACCCCACACACACACTATCCCCCCCACCCACAAACCCCACACACATACTAGCACCCCATACACACGAACCCCCCCCCCACACACTCACCCCCCCCACACACACTAACCACCCCACACACACTAACCCCCCCACATACACTAACCCCTCCACACACACTAACCCCCCACACACACTAACCCCTCCACACACACTCAGACCCCCCACACACACTAAACCCCCTAACATACACGAACTTCTCCACACACACTAACACCCCACACACACTAACACCACACACACACTAAACCCCCAACATGCACTACCCCCCCACACACACTAACCCCCACGTACACAACCCCATCCACACACACACACTAACTCCCCCACACACACTAACCTCTCCACACACACACTAACCAACCCCCACACTCACTAACCCACCACACACTAACATCACCACACACACGAACCCCCCACACACACACTAACCACCCACACACACTAAACCCCACCACAAACAATAACCCCCCCCCACTCACTAACGCCCCCCCCACACACTATCCCCCACACAAACACTAAACCACACACACTAACCCCCCACACACACTAACCTCCACACACACACTAACCCCCCCCACACACACACTAACACCCCACACACATACAAAAGACCCCCACACACACACTGGCCCCCACACACACTAACCCTCACACGCACTCACCCCCCAAATACACTAACTCCTCCAAACACACTAACCACCCACACACACTATGCCCCACACACTCACTTACCCCCCACGCACACTAACACACCCGCACAAACTAACCCGCCCACACACTAACCCAACAACACGCACTAACCCCCCCCACACACACTACCGACCCCACACACACACTAGCCCCTCCCACATACACAATCCCCACACACACACTAACCCCCCCGTACACACTCACCCACCCCCACACACACTAACACCCCCACACACACTAACTCCCCCACACGCACTAACTCCTCCACACACACTCACCACCCACCCACACACTAACCACCCAACACACACTAACAGCTCCCCCACATTCTCTAACCGCTCCACACACACTAACCCCCACACACACTAACACCTACAAATACACTACCCCACACACACTAAACCCCCTACGTACACAACCCCAACACACACACACACTAACTCCCCCACACACACTAACCCATCCACACATACACTAACCCATCTCTCCACACACACTAACCCCCAACACACACACTAACCACCCACACACACTAACCCCCACACACACTCTAACCCCCCCCACACACTAACGTCCCACACTCACTAACCCCCCACACACACTAACCCCACCACACATACTAACGACCCCCACACACACAGTAGACCCCACACACACGAACCACCCCACACACATTAACCCCCTACACACTAATCCCCACACGCACTCACCCCCCCCCCCCAAATACACTAACTCCTCCACACACACTAACCCCCCACACACACTAACCCCCACACACTCACTTACCCCCTCCACACACACTAACACCCCCGCACAAATTAACCCCCAAACACACTAACCCCCCCACACGCACTAACCCCCCACACACACTAACTACCCCACACACACACTAGCCCCCCACACACACAAAACCCCACACACACTAAACTCCCCCAAACACACTAACCCCCCCTCACACACACTAACCCCCCCACACAAACTAGCCCCCCAACACACACAAACCCCACACACACACTTACCCCCCACACACAGTAACCCCCCACCACACACACTAACATCCCCACACACACTAACCCCCCACACACACTAAACCCACCACACACACTCACCCCCCCAGACACCAATCCCCCCCTCACACACTAACTCCCCATACACACACTAACCCCCCCCCCCAAACACACACACTAACCCCTAACATACACTGGCCCATCCACACACACACTAACCCCCCACAGACACACTAACAGCCCCCACACACTAATGCCCCCGTCACACACTAACCCCCCCACACAAACACTAACCACCCGCACACACTAACCCGCACACACACAAACCCTCCACACACACTTACTCCCCCGCACACACTAACCCCCCAAAACACTAACCCATCCCCACACACACGAACCCCTCCCCACACACACTTACTCCACCACACACACTTACACCCCACACACATAAACCCCCCCCCCACACACTACCCCTCCTCACACTAACTCCCCCACACACACTAACACCCAGACACACTAACCCACCCACACTATCCACTCCCACGCTCACTAACCCTCCCACACACACTAACCCACCACAAACACACTAACACCCCCCCACACAAACTAACCCCCACACACACTAACCCCCCCACACACACACTAACCCCCCACACACACTGACCCATCCCCACACACACTAAACCCCCCACATACACTAACCCCTCCACACACACTAAACCCCCAACACACACTAACACCCCACACACACGAACCCCCCAACATACACTACCACCCCACACAGATTACCCCCACGTACACCCCTCACACACACACTAACTCCCCCACACACACTAACCCCTCCACATACACACAAACCCATCTCCCCACACACCCTAACCCCCACACACACACTACCCACACACACACTAACCCCCCACACACACATTAACCCCCCACACATACGAAACCCCGCACACACACTAATCCCCACACACACTAACCCTCCACACACACTAACTCCCCCGCACACACGAACACCCCAAAACACTAACCCATCCCCACACACCCTAGCAACCCACACACACAAACGCCCCCACACTCACTAACCCCCACACACACTAACCCCCCCACACACACTACACCCCAACACACTCTAACCTCCCCACACACACACACACTAACACCCTACACACACTAACCCCCCATACACTAACCCCACACACACTAACCCCCCCACATACACTAAACCCCCACACACACACTAGCCCCCCAACACACACAAACCACCCACACACATTTACCCCCCACACACACTAACCCTCACCACACACACTCACCCCCCACACACACCAATCCCCTCACACAAACTAACTCCCTATACACATACAAACCCCCCACACACACTAACCCCTCAACATACACTGACCCATCCACACACACACTAACCCCCCCACACACACTAACCCCCCCACACGCTCTAACCCCCTCACACACACTAACCCTCCCACACACACTAGCCCCCAACACACACAAATCCCACACACACACTTACCCACCACACACACTAACCCCCCACCACACACCCTAACATCCCCACACACACTAACCCCCCACACACACTAAACCCCCCTCACACACTCACCCCCCCACACACCAATCCCCCCACACGCACTAACACCCCATGCACACACTAACCCCCCCCCACACACACACACTAACCCCCAACATACACTGACCCATCCACACACACACTAACCCCCCACAGACACACTAACAGCCCCCACACACTAATGCCCCCGTCACACACTAACCCCCCACACACACACTAACCACCCGCACACACTAACCCCCCAAAACACTAACCTATCCCCACACACACGAACCCCTCCCCACACACACTTACTCCCCCACACACACTAACACGCCACACACATAAACCCCACACACAGCCTACCCCTCCACACACTAACTCCCCCACACACACTAACGCCCAGACACATTAACCCACCCACACTATCCACTCCCACGCACACTAACCCTCCCACACACACTAACCCACAACAAACACACTAACACCCCCCACACACACTAACCCCCCCACACACACACAACCCCCCCCCCCCCACACACTAAACCCCACAAAAACTAACCGCACACACGCACTAAGATCCCCATTCACACAAACACCCCAAACACACTAACCCCGCACACACACACTAACCACCCACACTCACACTAACCCCCGCACAAACACTACACCCCCCGCACACACTAACACCCCATACACACTAACCCCCCCCACACACACTAACCCCAACACGCACTCACCCCCCCAAATACACTAACTCCTCCACACACACTAACCACCCACACACACTATGCCCCACACACTCACTTACCCCCCCCACGCACTCTAACACACCCGCACAAACTAACACCCCCCACACACTAACCCAACAACAAGCACTAACCCCCCCACACACACTAACGACCCCACACACAAACTAGTCCCCCCCCACACACACAATCCACACACACACTAACCCCCCTCGTACACACTAACCCACCCCCACGTACACTAACCCTCCCACACACACTAACCCACCGCAAACACACTAACACCACCCCACACACACTAAACCCCCCCCCACACACACAACCCCCCCACACACTAAACAGCACAAACACTAACCGCACACACACACTAAGAATCCCATTCACACAAACACCCCACACACACTAACACCCCTGCACACACAACCCCCCCCACGCACACTAAACCCCCACACGCTCTAACTCCCCACAGACACTAACCCCCCACCACACACACACACTAGCCCCCCACACACACAAACCGCCCCCACACAATAACCCGCCCACACATTCTAGTCCCCCACAAATACTGACCAATCCCCAAACACAGTAATCCCCACACACCCTAACTCCCCCACACACATTAAACCCCTCCCACAAACTAACCCCTCAACACAAACTGACCCCCCACACACACTAACCCCCCCCCCACACACTAAACCCCCCATGCACACTAACCCCCCACATACCCTAACCACCAACACACGCACTCTAACCCCCCCACAAACACACTAACCCCCCCACATTCAGAAAAAAAACACACACACTAACCCCCCACACACACTAACCCCCCACACACATTAAGACCCCCACAAACACTAACACCCCCACACACTAATCCCTCACAAGCTCTAACCCCCCCCCCCACATACACTAACCCCTCCACACACACTAACCCCCCACACAGACTAACCCCCACACACTCACTAACCACCCCACACACACTAACCCCCCCCCCCCACACACAGACAAACGACCCCCACACACACACTGGCCCCCACACACACTAACCACCCCACACACACTAACCCCCCCCCACAAACACTAACCCCCACACGCACTCACCCCAGCAAATACACTAACTCCTCCACACACAATAACCCCCCACACACACTAACACCCCCGCATAAACTAACCACCCCACACCCACACCAACCACCCCCACAGCGCACCAACCCCCCCACACACACTAACCACCCCACACACACAGTAGCCCCCCCCACACACACAAACCCCACACACAAACTAACCCCCCCATACACACTAACCCCCCCACACACACTAACCCCTCCACACACACTTAAACCCCCCACACACACTAACCTCCCCAACATACACTAACCCCTCCACAAACACTAACCCCCCCCACACACTAACAGAACACACACACTAACCCCCCAACAGACACTACCCCCTCAACACACGCACTAACCCCCCACGTACACAACCCCTCCCACACACACACTAACTCCCCCACACACACTAGCCCCTCCACACACAAACTAACCATCTCCCCACACTCACTAACCCACTACACACACTAACACTACCACACACACACTAACCCCCCCACACACACATTAACCACCCACACACACTAAACCCCCCCACGCATACTAACCCCCCCGTCTCACTGACGCCCCCCCACACACACTAATTCCCCACACATACGAAACCCCGCACACACACTAATCCCCACACACACTAACCCTCCACACACATTAACTCCCCCGCACACACTAACCCCCAAAACACTAACCCATTCCCTCACACACTAACCCCCCCACATACACTTGTTCCCCCACACACACTAACCCCCCCCACACACAAACACCCCGCACACACTAACCCCCCACACACACTAACCCCCCCCCACACACACTACACCCACACACACTAACCTCCCCAGACACACACTAACCCCCCACACACACACCCTAACACCCCACACACACTAACCCCCCCCCCACACAGACTAACCCCCCACACACAGTAACCCCCCACACGCACTAACCCCCTCACACACACTAACCCCCCCACACACACACTGGCCCCCACACACACTAACCACCCCACACACACTAACCACCCCCACACACTAACCCCCACACGCACTCACCCCCCAAATACACTGACTCCTCCACACACACTAACCCCCCCCCACACACTAACCCCCACACACTCACTTACCCCCCACACACACTAACACTCCCGCACAAAATTAACCCCACCCCCACACACTAACCCCCCGACACGCACTAATCCCCCACACACACTAACCACCCCACACACACTAACCCCCCCACCCACAAACCCCACACAGATACTAGCCCCGCATACAAACTAACCCCCCCCACACACTCACCCCCCCACACACACTAACCACCCCACACACACTAACCCCCCCACATGCACTAACCCCTCCACACACACTAACCCCCACACACACTAACCCCTCCACACACACTCAGACCCCCCACACACACTAAACCCCCTAACATACACGAACATCTCCACACACACTAACACCCCACACACACTAACACCACACACTAACCCCTCAACATGCACTACCCCCCCACACACACTAACCCCCACGTACACAACCCCATCCACACACACACACTAACTCCCCCACACACACTAACCCCTCCACACACACACTAACCAACCCCCCACACTCACTAACCCACCACACACACTAAACGCCACCACACACAATAACCCGCCCCCCCACTCATTAACGCCTCCCCCACACACTATCCCACACACAAACACTAACCCCCCACACACACTAACCGCCACACACTCACTAACCCCCCCACACACACTAACCCCCCCACACACATACAAAAGGCCCCCACACACACACTGGCCCCCACACACACTAACCACCCCACACACACTAACCCCCCCCACACACTAACCCCCACACGCACTCACACCCCCAAATACACTAACCCCTCCACACACACTAATCACCCACACACACTATGCCCCACACACTCACTTACCCCCCACGCACACTAACACACCCGCACAAACCCCCCCACACATTAACCCAACAACAAGCACTAACCCCCTCACACACACTAACGACCCCACACACACACTAGCCCCTCCCACACACACAATCCCCACACACACACTAACCCCCCCGTACACACTAACCCACCCCCACACACACTAACACCCCCACACACACTAACCCCCCCACACACACACTAACCCCTCCACACACACTCACCACCCCCACACACACTAACCACCCAACACACACTAACACCCCCCCACATTCTCTTACCACTCCACACACACTAACCCCCCCCACACACTAACACCATCAAATACACTACCCCACACACACACTAAACCCCCTACGTACACAACCCCCCCCCCCCACATACTAACCCCCACACACACGAACCCCCCCACACACTGACCCATCCCCACACACACTAACCCCCACACACACTAACTCCGCCGACATACACTCACCCGCCACACACGCTAACCCCCCCACGCACAAACCCCCCAACACACTAACCCCCCCACACACACACACTATCCTCCACACACACACTAACCCCACCACACACACTAACCCCCCCAAACACATTGTCCCATCGACACACACACTAATCCCCCACATACACTAAGCCCTCCACACACACTAACCCCCACACACACACGACCCCCCACACACTCTAACCCATCCCCACACACACAAACCCCCCCACAAACACTAACCCCACCCACCCACACTAACCCCCCACACACACACTAATCCCCCACACACTAACACCCCCACACACACTAGCCCATCCCCACACACACTAATCCCCCCACACACATACACTAACCTCACCCACACACACTAAACACCCACACACACACACTAACACCCCACACACACTAACACCCCCACACACACTAGCCCATCCCCACACAAACTAATCCACCCACACACACACTAGCCCCCCACACTCACTAACCCCCCCACACACACTTACCCCGCACACACACTAAACCCCCCACACACCCGAACCCACCCCAACACACACTAACACCACAAACAGACACTAACCCTCCACACACATTAACCCCCCACACACACACTAACACCCCCACACACCCTGACACGTCCCCACACACACTAACCCCCACACACGCTAACTCCCCCCACACACAATAACACCTCACACACTCTAAGCACCCCACACACACTAACCCCCCCCAACACACACACTAACCCTCCACACACACTAAACCCCACACACCCACTAACACCCCACACACACTAACCACCCCAACACACACACTAACCCTCCACACACACTAACCCCCCACACACACACTAACCGCCCACACAAACTAACCCCCCCAAACACACTAACAACCCCCCTACACACACTAACCCCCTGTCGCACACTAACGCTTCCCACACACTAACCCACACCCACACACACTAACCCCCACACACACTAACCCCCCCACACATACTAACACCCCACACACACCAACTCCCCCTCATACACTACCACCACACACACTAATCCCCCCACACATTTTAACCCCCCACACACACACTAAAACCCCACACACACACTAACCCCCCACACACATTAACCCCCCACACTCACACTAACGCCCTCACACACACTAACCCCCCCGCACACACTAACCCCCCAACACACACACTAACCCTCCACACACACTAACCACCCACACACACTAACCCCCCACACAAACTAACCCCCTCCACACACACTAACCCCCTCACACACTAAGTCTCCCACACACACTAATCGCCCACACACACTAAACCCCCCACACACAGTGACAAATCCACACACGCACTAACCCCCCACACACACTAACCACCCACACACACTAACAACACACACACACGAAAACGCCGCACACACTAAGCCCCGCCACACACACACTAACCACCCCCCACACACACACACACTAAACCCGCACGCACACTAACAACCCACGCACACGAAAACCCCACACACACTAATTACCCCACACACTGAACCCCCCACAGACACGACCCTCCCCACACACACTAACCCCCGCACGTACACAACCCCCATACACACACTAACTCCACCACATACACTAACCCCTCCACACACACACTAACCATCTCCCACACACACTAACCCACCCACACACACTAACCCGCACCACACACACTAACCCCCACACACACCAACACCCCACACACACTAACCCACTCCCACACACACTAACACACACACACACTAATTCCCCCACACACACTAACCCCCCCCCCACACACAGTGACCCATCCCCACACACACTAACCCAGTCCACACACACTAACCCCCCACACACAGTAACCCCCGCACACACACTAACCCCCCCCCCCACACACGATCCACCCACACACATTAATTCGCCTCACGCACTAACCCCTCCAACACACACTAATCCCCCCCCACACACTATCCCCCCACACACACACAAACCCCCTCCACACGCACTAACCCCCCACACATACAAATCCCCAACACACACTAACCCCCAACACACAAAGTAACCCCACACACACACGAAATCCCCACACACACTAACACCCCCACACACACTAACCCCTCCACACACACACTAAACCCCACACACACACTAACCACCTCACACACACTAAGACCCCCACAAACACTAAACCATCCCCCCACACACTAACACCCCCCCACACACTAGAACACCCACACACACTCACCCCCACACACACTCACCCCCCCACCCGCTCACCCCACCCACACACACACTAGCCCCCCCACACTCAGAACCCCACCCCACAATAACCCCCCCCACACACATTCACCCCCCACCCACACACTAACCCCCTACACACACACTAACCCCCCACAAACACACTAACACCCCCACACACACTAACCCCCCACATACACTAACCCCCGCACACACACTCACCCCCCCCCACACACACACTAACCCCCCCACATACACACTAAACGTCACACACAATGACGCATCCCCACACTCTCTAACCCCCCCACATACACTAACCCACCCCACATACACTAACCCCTCCACACACACTAACCCCTCACACACACTAACCCCCCACACGCGCTAAACCCCCCACATACACTACCCACCCCCACACAAACTAATACGCCACACACACTAACCCCGCCCCATCACACACACACTATCCCCCCACACTAACACCAACACACACACTAACCACCCCACACACACTAACCCCCACACACACAAACACCCAACACCCACTCACCCCCCACACACACAGAAACCCCCCCACACACACTAAACCCCACTCCACACACTAACCCCCCACACACACTAACCCCCCCCAAACACACTAACCACTCCACACACACTAACACTCCCATACAAACTAACCCATCCCCCCACACACTAACACCCCCCCCACACACACTGACACATCCCCTCACACACAACACCCCCCCACACACACTAACCCCCTCACACACACTAACCCCCCCCCCACACGCACTGACCCATCACCACACACACAAACCCCCCCACACACACTAACTCCCCCCACACACTAACCACCCACACACACTAACACCCCACACACATTAAGCCCCCCACACACACAAACCCATCCTCACACACACTAACCCCCCCCCCCACACACACACACTAACCCCCTCACACACACACTAACCCTCCACACGCACTAACCCCCACACACAGACTACCACCCCCATTCACTAAACCCCCCACACACATTATCCCCCCACATACACTATCCCCCCACACACACTCACCCCCCACACACTAACCCTCCACACAGACACTAATCCCCCACACACACTAACCCCAACACACACACACTCACTCTCCCACACACACTAACCCACCCCACACACAGTGACCCATCCCCACACACACTAGCCCCCCACACACACACACTAACACCCCCCCACACACTAAGCCCTCACACACACTAAATCCCCACACACACAATAACACCTCACACACTCTAAGCACCACACACACACTAACCCCCCCAACACACACACTAACCCTCCACACACACTAAACCCCACACACCCACTAACACCCCACACACAGTAACCCCACTACACACACTTACCATCCCACACACACTAACCCCCCCAACACACACACTATCCCTCCACACACACCAACCCCCCCACACACACTAACCGCCCACACAAACTAACCCCCCCAAACACACTAACAACCCCCCTACACACACTAACCCCCTGTCGCACACTAACGCTTCCCACACACTAACCCACACCCACACACACTAACCCCCCCACACATACTAACACCCCACACACACCAACTCCCCCTCATACACTACCACCACACACACTAATCCCCACACACATTTTAACCCCCCCCCACACACACTAAAACCCCACACACACTAACCCCCCACACACATTAACCCCCCCACACTCACACTAACGCCCTCACACACACTAACCCCCCCGCACACACTAACCCCCCAACACACACACTAACCCCCCAAACACACTAACTCCCCACACACACTAACCCACCACACAAACTAACCCCCTCCACACACACTAACCCCCTCACACACTAAGTCTCCCACACACACTAATCGCCCACACACACTAAACCCCCAACACACAAAGTAACCCCACACACACACGAAATCCCCACACACACTAACACCCCCCACACACACTAACCCCTCCACACACACACTAAACCCCACACACACACTAACCACCCCACACACACTAAGACCCCCACAAACACTAAACCATCCCCCCACACACTAACACCCCCCCACACACTAGAACACCCACACACACTCACCCCCCACACACACTCACCCCCCCACCCGCTCACCCCACCCACACACACACTAGGCCCCCCACACTCAGAGCCCCACCCCACAATAACCCCCCCCCCACACACACACTCACCCCCCACACATACACTAACCCCCTACACACACACTAACACCCCACAAACACACTAACACCCCCACACACACTAACCCCCCACATACACTAACCCCCCCACACACACTCACCCCCCCACACACACTAACCCCCCCACATACACACTAAACGCCACACACAATGATGTATCCCCACACTCTCTAACCCCCCCACATACACTAACCCACAACTCACATACACTAACCCCTCCACACACACTAACCCCTCACACACACTAACCCCCCACACGCGCTAACCCCCCCCACATACACTACCCTCCCCCACACAAACTAATACGCCACACACACTAACCCCGCCTCATCACACACACACTATCCCCCCCACACTAACACCAACACACACACTAACCACCCCACACACACTAACCCCCCACACACACAAACACCCAACACCCACTCACCCCCCACACACACAGAAACCCCCCCACACACACTAAACCCCACTCCACACACTAACCCCCCACACACACTAATCCCCCCCAAACACACTAACCACTCCACACACACTGACACTCCCATACACACTAACCCATCCCCCCACACACTAACCCCCCCACACACACTAAACCCCCACAGACACTAACCCCCCCCACACACACACTGACACATCCCCTCACACACAACCTCCCACACACACACTAACCCCCTCACACACACTAACCCCCCCCCACACGCACTGACCCATCACCACACACACAAACCCCCCCACACACACTAACTCCCCCCACACACTAACCACCCACACACACTAACACCCCACACACACTAAGCCCCCCACACACACAAACCCATCCTCACACACACTAACCCCCCCACACACACACTAACCCCCTCACACACACACTAACCCTCCACACGCACTAACCCCCACACACAGACTAACACCCCCATTCACTAAACCCCCCCCACACATTATCCACCCACATACACTATCCCCCCACAAACACACACCCCACACACTAACCCTCCACACAGACACTAATCCCCCACACACACTAACCCCCCCACACACACTCATCCCCACACACACACTCACTCCCCCACACACACTAACCCAGTCCACACACACTAACCCCCCACACACAGTAACCCCCGCACACACACTAACCCCCCCCCCCACACACTATCCACCCACACACATTAATTCGCCTCACGCACGAACCCCTCCCACACACACTAATCCCCCCCACACACTATCCCCCCCACACACACACAACCCCCCCCACACGCACTAACCCCCCACACATACAAATCCCCAACACACACTAACCCCCAACACACAAAGTAACCCCACACACACACGGAATCCCCAGACACACTAACACCCCCCACACACACTAACCCCTCCACACACACACTAAACCCGACACACACACTAACCACCCCACACACACTAAGACCCCCACAAACACTAAACCATTCCCCCACACACTAACACCCCCACACACACTAGAACACCCACACACACTCACCCCCCACATACACTCACCCCCCCCCACCCGCTCACCCCACCCACACACACACTAGCCCCCCCACACTCAGAACCCCACCCCACAATAACCCCCCCACACACACACTCACCCCCCACACACACACTAACCCCCTACACACACACTAACCCCCCACAAACACACTAACACCCCCACACACCCTAAACCCCCACACACACTAACCCCCCCACACACACTCACCCCCCCCACACACACTAACCCCCCCCCACATACACACTAAACGCCACACACAATGACGCATCCCCACACTCTCTAACCCCCCCACATACACTAACCCACCCCACATACACTAACCCCCCCACACACACTAACCCCTCCACACACACACTAAACCCCACACACACACTAACCACCCCACACACACTAAGACCCCCACAAACACTAAACCATCCCCCCACACACTAACACCCCCCCACACACTAGAACACCCACACACACTCACCCCCCACACACTCACCCCCCCACCCGCTCACCCCACCCACACACACACTAGCCCCCCCACACTCAGAACCCCACCCCACAATAACCCCCCCCACACACACACTCACCCACCACACACACACTAACCCCCTACACACACACTAACCCCCCACAAACACACTAACACCCCCACACACACTAACCCTCCACACACACTAACCCCCCCACACACACTCACCCCCACCACACACACTAACCCCCCCCCCACATACACACTAAACGCCACACACAATGACGCATCCCCACACTCTCTAACCCCCCCACATACACTAACCCACCCCACATACACTAACCCCTCCACACACACTAACCCCTCACACACACTAACCCCCCACACGCGCTAAGCCCCCCACATACACTACCCTCCCCCACACAAACTAATACGCCACACACACTAACCCCGCCCCATCACACACACACTATCCCCCCCACACTAACACCAACACACACACTAACCACCCCACACACACTAAACCCCCCCCACACACAAACACCCAACACCCACTCACCCCCCACACACACAGAAACCCCCCCACACACACTAAACCCCCCTCCACACACTAACCCCCCACACACACTAACCCCCCCAAACACACTAACCACTCCACACACACTAACACTCCCATACACACTAACCAATCCCCCCACACACAAACCCCCCCCCACACACTAAACCCCCACAGACACTAACCTCCCCTACACACACTGACACATCCCCTCACACACAACCCCCCACACACACACTAACCCCCTCACACACACTAACCCCCCCACACGCACTGACCCATCACCACACACACACCCCCCCACACACACACCAACTCCCCCCACACACTAACCACCCACACACACTAACACCCCACACACACTAAGCCCCCCCCCACACACAAACCCATCCTCACACACACTAACTCCCCCACACACACACTAACCCCCTCACACACACTAACCCTCCACACGCACTAACCCCCACACACAGACTAACACCCCCATTCACTAAACCCCCCACACACATTATCCCCCCACATACACTATCCCCCCACACACACTCACCCCCCACACACTAACCCCCCACACAGACACTAATCCCCCACACACACTAACCCCCCCACACACACTAATCTCCACACACACACTCACTCCCCCACACGCACTAACCCACCCCACACACAGTGACCCATCCCCACACACACTAGCCCCCCACACACACACACTAACACCCCCACACACTAATCCCTCACACACACTAACTCCCCACACACACTAACCCCCCCACACACTAATCCGCCACCCACACAAACCTACCAAACACACACTAACACCACTACACACAACACCCCCAAGCACACACACTAACCCCCCCCACGCACTAACCCCCCCACACACTAACCCATCCCCACGCACACTAACCCCCCCCACACACACACACACTAACCCCCCAAACACACTAACCAGCCCCCACACACACTTACCGCGCACACACACACTAACCCCCCACACACTCTAACCCACCCCAACCCACACTGACCCCCCACACACACTAACCCCCACACACACTTACCCCGCAGACACACACTATCCCCCCCACACACTCTAACCCACCCCAACACACACTAACCCCCCCACACACACTAATCCCCCACACACATTAACCCCCCAAACACACATTAATCTCACCACACACTGACTCATCCTCACACACACTAACCCCCATACACACACTAACCCTCCACACACACTAACCCCCCCACAAGCACTAACACCCCCACACACAGTAATCCCAACACAAACACTAACCCCCTACACACTAATCCACCTCACACACTTACCCTCCCACACACACTAATCGCCCACACACACACTATCCATCCCACGCACACTAACCCCCCTAACACACACATTAACCCTCCACACAGACTAACTCCCCCCACACACACACTAACCCCTCCCACACACAGTAATACCACCACACACACTAACCCTCCCACACACACTACCCCCCACACACACACTAACCCCTTAAACACACACTAACCCCCTCACACACTAACCCACCACAATCACTAACCCCCAACACACACATTAACCCCCCCCACACACACTAAAGCCCACAGACACTAACACTCCCACACACACTAACCTATCCGCCCACACACTAACCCCCACACACACTAACCCCCCCACACACACTAACCCCCCCACACACACTCACCCCCCCACACACACTAACCCCCTCCACACTCACAAACCCCCACATACACTAACCCCCCACACACACTAACACTCCCACACACACTAACCCATCCCCCACACACTAACTCCCCACACAGACTAACCCTCCACACACACACTACGCCCCCACATAAACTCACCCCCCACACACGCTAACCCACCCCCACACACACTAACCACGCCACACACACTGACTCATCCCCACACACTCGAACACCCCCACACACACTAAACCACCCCACACTCATTAACCCCTCCACACACACTATCCCCCCACACACACTAACTCCCCCACACACTAATCCCCCCCACATACTCTACTCTCCCACACACACACTAACCCCCGCACGTACGCAAACCCCATACACACACTAACTCCCCCACACACACTAACCCCTCCACACACACTAACCATCTCCCCACACACACTAACCCACCCACACACGTTAACCCACACACACTGACCCCCCCACACACACACTAACCCCCCCACACACACTAACCCCCCACACACACTAACACCTCACACACACTAACCCATTCACACACCTAACACCCACACACACACTAATCCCAACACACACCCAAACCACACCCACACACTAACCCCACACACACAAGCCCCCCCGACACACACACTAACCCCCCCCACACACAAACTAACCACCCCAAACACATTAACAACCCCCCCACACACACTAACCCCCCAGTCACACACAAACCCTCCCCACACACTAACCCACACCTACACACACTAACCCCCCACATACTAACCCCCACACACACTAACCCCCCACACACACTGACCCATCCCCACACACACTAACCCCCACACACTAACTCCGCCTACACACACTAACCCGCCACACACGCTAATCCCCCCACACACACAAACCCCCCCAACACACTAACCCCCCTACACACACACACTATCCTCCCCACACAAACTAACCCCACCACACACACTAACCCCCCCATACACATTGTCCCATCCACACACACACTAATCCCCCACATACACTAAGCCCTCCACACACACTAACCCCCATACACACACGAACCCCCACACACTCTAACCCATCCCCACCCACACAAACCCCGCCCCCACAAACACTAACCCCACCCACCCACACTAACACCCCACACACACACTAATCCCCCACACACTAACACCCCCACACACACTAGCCCATCCCCACACACACTAATCCCCCCCACACACATAGACTAACCTCACCCACACACACTAACCCCCCCACACAAACTAACCACCCCAAACACATTAACAACCCCCCCACACACACTAACCCCCCAGTCACACACAAACCCTCCCCACACACTAACCCACACCCACACACACTAACCCCCCACATACTAACCCCCACACACACTAACCCCCCCACACACACTGACCCATCACCACACACACTAACCCCCACACACACTAACCCCGCCGACACACACTAACCCGCCACACACGCTAATCCCCCCACACGCACAAACCCCCCTCCAACACACTAACCCCCCCACACACACACACTATCCTCCCCACACAAACTAACCCCACCACACACACTAACCCCCCCATACACATTGTCCCATCCACACACACACTAATCCCCCACATACACTAAGCCCTCCACACACACTAACCCCCATACACACACGAACCCCCACACACTCTAACCCATCCCCACACACACAACCCCCCCCCACAAACACTAACCCCACCCACCCACACTAACACCCCACACACACACTAATCCCCCACACACTAACACCCCCACACACACTAGCCCATCCCCACACACACTAATCCCCCCACACACATACACTAACCTCACCCACACACACTAAACACCCACACACACACTAACACCCCCCACACACTAACACCCCCACACACACTAGCCCATCCCCACACAGACTATCCCACCCACACACACACTAGCCCCCCCCCACACACACTAACCCCCCCCCACACACACTTAACCCGCACACACACTAAACCCCCCACACACCCGAACCCACCCCAACACACACTAACCCCACACACACAGACACTAACCCTCCACACACATTAACCCCCCACACACACACTAACACCCCCACACACACTGACACATCCCCACACACACTAACACCCACACACGCTAACTCCCCCCACACACAATAACACCTCACACACACTAAGCACCCCACACACACTAACCCCCCCAACACACACACTAACTCTCCACACACACTAAACCCCACACACCCACTAACACCCCACACACAGTAACCCCACTACACACACTTACCATCCCACACACACTAACCCCCCCAACACACACACTAACCCTCCACACACACTAACCCCCCCACACACACACTAACCGCCCACACAAACTAACCCCCCCCAAACACACTAACAACCCCCTACACACACTAACCCCCTGTCGCACACTAACGCTTCCCACACACTAACCCACACCCACACACACGAACCCCCACGCACACTAACCCCCCCACACATACTAACACCCCACACACACTAACTCCCCCTCATACACTACCACCACACAAACTAATGCCCCACACACTTTAACCCCCCACACACACACTAAAACCCCACACACACACTAACCCCCCACCACAATAACCCACCACCAGACACACTAACACCCAAACACACACTAACTCACCCCACACACACTCACTCCCCCACTCACACTAACCTACCCCACACACACTGACCCATCCCCACACACACTAACCCCCCCCACACACTAACCCCCTACACACACGCTAACCCCCTCACACACTAGCCCTCCCACACACACTAATCGCCCACTCAGACTAAAGCCACCACACACACACTCACTCCTCCACACACTAACCCCCCCCCCACACACACAGTGACCCACCCCCACACACACTCACCCAGCCCACACACACTAACCCCCCACACACACTAACCACCCACACACACTAATCCGCCTCACACACTAACCCCCACACACACACATTAACCCCCCGCCCCACAAACACTAAAACCCCAACACACACTAACCACCCACACACTCTAACCCCCCCACACACACTAACACCCCCAACACACACTAACCCATCCACCCACAAGCTAACCCCACACACACATTAAAACCCCCACACACACTAACCCCCGCACACACACTCAAACTCCCACACAAACTAATACCACACTCACACTAGCCCCCCCACACACAAAACCCTTCCACATACTCTAACCCCCCCACATACACTAACCCATCACACATACACTAAACCCTCCACATACACTAACCCCCACACACACTAACACCACACACACACTAACCCACCCACATATACAATACCCTCCCCCACACACACTAACCCCTCCACACACACACTAACCATCTCCCCACACACACTAACCCACCCACACACACTAACCCACACACACTGACCCCCACAAACACTAACCCACCCCACACACACTAACCCCCCCGCACACACTAACCCCCCACACACACTAACACCCCACACACACTAACACCCTAATCACACTAACACCCCACACACACTAACCCCCCCCCCACACACACTAACCCCCACACACACTAATCCCCCACACAACAAAAACCCACCCACACACACTAACCCCCCCACACCCACTAACCCATCCCCACACACACTAACCCTCCCACACAAACACTAACCCCACACACAAACTAACCCCCCCCCCCAAACACTCAAACAACCCCCTACACACACTAAGCCCCCAGCCACACACTGACCCTCCCCAGACACTGACCCACACCCACACCCACTAACCCATCACCATACAGACTAACCCCCCCCACACACACTAACCCCCACACACACTAACTCCCTAATCACACTAACACCCCACACACACTAACCCCCTGCACACACTAACCCCCCACACAACCTAAACCCACCCACACACTAACCTCCACACACTGACCCCCCCACACCCACTAACCCATCCCCACACACACTCACCCCCCACACAAACACTAACCCCCCACACAAACTAATTCCCCCCCAAACACTGTCCTATCACCACACACACTAACCCCCCCCCCACACACACTAACCCCCTACACACACGCTAACCCCCCTCACACACTAGCCCTCCCACACACACTAATCGCCCACTCAGACTAAAGCCACCACACACACACTTACTCCCCCACACACTAACCCCCCCCCACACACACAGTGACCCACCCCCACACACACTCACCCAGCCCACACACACTAACCCCCTACACACACTAACCACCCACACACACTAATCCGCCTCACACACTAACCCCCACACACACACATTAACCCCCCGCCCCACAAACACTAAAACCCCAACACACACTAACCACCCACACACTCTAACCCCCCCACACACACTAACACCCCCAACACACACTAACCAATCCACCCACAAGCTAACCCCACACACACATTAAAACCCCCACACACACTAACCCCCGCACACACACTCAAACTCCCACACAAACTAATACCACACTCACACTAGCCCCCCCACACACAAAACCCTTCCACATACTCTAACCCCCCCACATACACTAACCCATCACACATACACTAAACCCTCCACATACACTAACCCCCACACACACTAACACCACACACACACTAACCCACCCACATATACAATACCCTCCCCCACACACACTAACCGCTCCACACACACAATAACCATCTCCCCACACACACTAACCCACCCACACACACTAACCCACACACACTGACCCCCACAAACACTAACCCACCCCACACACACTAACCCCCCCGCACACACTAACCCCCCACACACACTAACACCCCACACACACTAACACCCTAATCACACTAACACCCCACACAAACTAACCCCCCCCACACACACTAACCCCCACACACACTAATCCCCCACACAACCAAAACCCACCCACACACAGTAACCCACACATACTAACCCCCCCACACCCACTAACCCATCCCCACACACACTAACCCTCCCACACAAACACTAACCCCACACACAGACTAACCCCCCCCAAACACTCAAACAACCCCCTACACACACTAAGCCCCCAGCCACACTCTGACCCTCCCCAGACACTGACCCACACCCACACCCACTAACCCATCACCATACAGACTAACCACCCCCCCACACACACTAACCCCCACACACACTAACTCCCTAATCACACTAACACCCCACACACACTAACCCCCTGCACACACTAACCCCCCACACAACCTAAACCCACCCACACACACTAACCTCCACACACTGACCCCCCCACACCCACTAACCCATCCCCACACACACTCACCCCCCACACAAACACTAACCCCCCACACAAACTAATTCCCCCCCAAACACTGTCCCATCCAAACACACACTAATCCCCCACATACACTAAGCCTTCCACACACACTAACCCCCACACACACACGAACCCCCACACACTCTAACCCATCCCCACACACACAAACCCCCCACACACACTAACCCCACCCACCCACACTAACCCCCCACACACACACTAATCCCCCACACACTAACACCCCCACACACACTAGCCCATCCACACACACACTAATCCCCCCACATACATACACTAACCTCACCCACACACACTAAACACCCTCACACACACTAACACCCCACACACACAAACACCCCCACACACACTAGCCCATCCCCACACAGACTAACCCACCCACACTAGCCCCCCCCCACACACACACTAACCCCCCCACACACACTTACCTCGCACACACACTAAACCCCCCACACACCCGAACCCACCCCAACACACACTAACCCCCACACACAGACACTAACCCCCCACACACATTAACCCCCCACACACACACAAACACCCCCACACACACTGACACATCCCCACACACACTAACCCCTACACACGCTAACTCCCCCCCACCACAATAACGCCTCACACACACTAAGCACCCCACACACACTAACACCCCCAACACACACACTAACCCTCCACACACACTGAACCCCACACACCCACTAACACCCCACACACAGTAACCCCACTACACACACTTACCATCCAACCCACACTAACCCCCCAACACACACACTACCCCCCCCCCACACACACACACTAACCGCCCACACAAACTAACCCCCCCAAAACACACTAACAACCCCCCTACACACACTAACCCCCTGTCGCACTCTAACGCTTCCCACACACTAACCCACACCCACACACACTAACCCCCACACACACTAACCCCCCCACACATACTAACACCCCACACACACTAACTCCCCCTCATACATTACCACCACACACACTAATCCCCCCACACACTTTCACCCCCCCACACACACTAAAACCCCACACACACACTAACCCCCCCACCACAATAACCCACCCCCAGACACACTAACCCCCAAACACACACTAACTCACCCCACACACACTCAATCCCCCACTCACACTAACCTACCCCACACACACTGACCCATCCCCACACACACTAACCCTCCCCCACACACTAACCCCCTACACACACACTAACCCCCCTCACACACTAGCCCTCCCACACACACTAATCGCCCACTCAGACTAAACCCACCACACACACACTCACTCCCCCACATACTAACCCCCCCCACACACACACAGTGACCCACCCCCACACACACTCACCCAGCCCACACACACTAACCCCCCACACACACTAACCACCCATACACACTAATCCGCCTCACACACTAACCCCCACACACACATTAACCCCCCGCCCCACAAACACTAAAACCCCAACGCACACTAATCCCCCACACACTCTAACCCCCCCACACACACTAACACCCCCAACACACACTAACCCATCCCCCCACAAACTAACCCCACACACACACTAAATCCCCATACACACTAACCCCCGCACACACTCAAACTCCCATACAAACTAATACCACACTCACACTAGCCCCCCCACACACAAAACCCTTCCACATACTCTAACCCCCCCCACATACACTAACCCACCACACATACACTAAACCCTCCACATACACTAACCCCCACACACACTAACACCACACACACACTAACCCACCCACATATACAATACCCTCCCCCACACACACTAACCACTTCACGTACACAACCCCCACATACACACACTAACTCACCCACACACACTAACCCCTCCACACACACACTAACAAGCTCCCCACACACACTAACCCACACACACTGACCCCTACAAACACTAACCCCCCCACACACACTAAACCCCCCCCCCGCACACACTAACCCCCCACACACACTAACACACCACACACACTATCTCCCTAATCACACTAACACCCCACACACACTAACCCCCTACACACACTAACCCCCCACACACACTAACCCCCCACACACACACTAACCCCCACACACACTAATCCCCCCACACAACCAAAACCCACCCACACACAGTAACCCACACACACTAACCCCCCCACACCCACTAACCCATCCCCACACACACTAACCCCCAAACACAAACACTAATCCCACACACAAACTAACCCCCCCAAACACTCAAACAACCCCCTACACACACTAAGCCCCCAGCCACACACTGACCCTCCCCAGACACTGACCCACACCCACACCCACTAACCCATCCCCATACAGACTAACCCCCCCACACACATTAACCCCCACACACACTAACTCCCTAATCACACTAACACCCCACACACACTAACCCCCTGCACACACTAACCCCACACACAAACTAAACCCACCCACACACACTAACCTCCACACACTAACCCCCCCCACACCCACTAACCCATCCCCACACACACTAACCCCCCCCACACAAACACTAATCCCCCACACAAACTAACTCCCCCCCCCAAACACACAAACAACCCCCTACACACACTAACCCCCCAGTAACACACTGACCCTCCCCAGACACTGACCCACACCCACACCCACTAACCCATCCCCATACACACTAACCACTCCACACACTAACCCCCGCACACACAAACCCCCCCACACACACAATGAACCCATCCCCACACACACTAACCCCCACACACACACTAACTCCGCGCACACACACTAACCCACCACATACTAACACCCCCACACACGCTAACCCCCTCGCCCTCCACACGCACTAACACCCCCACACACTAACCCCCACACACGCACACTAACCTCCCCACACACACTAACCACCCCCACACAAACTACCCCCCCACACACACTGACCCATCCCCACACACACTAACCCCCCCCCACATACACTAACCCCTCCTCACACACTAACCCCCCCACATACACTAACACCCCTCCCCACACACACTCACTGGCCCCCACACACACTAACGCCCCCACACACACTAACCACCCCACACACACGAACCCACCAGACGCTCTAACCCCCCCACACGCACTAACCCCCCCACTCACACTAACCTACCCCACACACACTGACCCATCCCCACACACACTAACCCTCCCCCACTTACTAACCCCCTACACACACACTAACCCCCCTCACACACTAGCCCTCCCACACACACTAATCGCCCACTCAGACTAAACCCACCACACACACACTCACTCCCCCACACACTAACCCCCCCACACACACACAGTGACCCACCCCCACACACACTCACCCAGCCCACACACACTAACCCCCCACACACACTAACCACCCATACACACTAATCCGCCTCACACACTAACCCCCACACACACATTAACCCCCCGCCCCACAAACACTAAAACCCCAAGGCACACTAATCCCCCACACACTCTAACCCCCCCACACACACTAACACCCCCAACACACACTAACCCATCCCCCCACAAACTAACCCCACACACACACTAAAACCCCCATACACACTAACCCCCGCACACACTCAAACTCCCATACAAACTAATACCACACTCACACTAGCCCCCCACACACAAAACCCTTCCACATACTCTAACCCCCCCCCCACATACACTAACCCACCACACATACACTAAACCCTCCACATACACTAACCCCCACACACACTAACACCACACACACACTAACCCACCCACATATACAATACCCTCCCCCACACACACTAACCACTTCACGTACACAGCCCCCACATACACACACTAACTCACCCACACACACTAACCCCTCCACACACACACTAACAAGCTCCCCACACACACTAACCCACACACACTGACCCCTACAAACACTAACCCCCCCACACACACTAACCCCCCCCCGCACACACTAACCCCCCACACACACTAACACACCACACACACTATCTCCCTAATCACACTAACACCCCACACACACTAACCCCCTACACACACTAACCCCCCACACACACTAACCCCCCACACACACACTAACACCCCCACACACTAACCCCCACACACGCACACTAACCTCCCCACACACACTAACCACCCCCACACAAACTAACCCCCCCACACACTGACCCATCCCCACACACACTAACCCCCCCCACATACACTAACCCCTCCTCACACACTAACCCCCCACATACACTAACACCCCTCTCCACACACACTCACTGGCCCCCACACACACTAACGCCCCCACACACACTAACCACCCCACACACACGAACCCACCAGACGCTCTAACCCCCCCCCACACGCACTAACCCCCCCAACACACTAACCTACCCCCCACACACGCACTAAACTCCGCACACAAACTAACCGCCCCACACACACTAACCCCCCACACTCACTGACCCATCACCACACACACTAACCCACCCCCCACATACACTAACCACTCCACATACACTAACCCCCCCATACACAAACAACCCCCCCACACACATTTACTGGCCCCCACACACGCTAACACCGACCACACACACTAACCTCCCCACACACACTAACACCCCACACACACTAACTCCCCCACATACACTAACCCCACACACAATAATCCCCCTACACACTTTAACCCCCCCACACACACTAAACCCACACACACACTAACTCCCCCCACACACACTCACTCCCCCACTCACACTAACCTCCCCCACACGCATTGACCCATCCCCACACACACTATCCCCTCACACACACACACTAATCCCCCTACACACACTAATCCGCCACAGACACTAACACCCCCCACATACACTAACTCCCCACATACACTAACCCCCCCACACACACTAACCCCCCCACACACACTAACCCCCACAAACACTAACCCGCAAACACACTAACCAATCCCTACACACACAAATCCCCCCACACACACTAACCCCACCACATCCCACTAGCCCATCGCCACACACACCATCCCTCAAAACACACACACCATCCCCCCCACACACTAACCTCCCCCCACAAACACTTACCCCGCACGCACACACTAACCCCCCACACACACTAACCCACCGCAACACATACTAACCCACACACTCGCACAAACCCCCCACACACATTATCCCACCCCACACTCACACTTACGCCCTCACACACACTAACCCCCCCGCACACACTAACCCCCCAACACACACACTAACCCTCCACACACACTAACCCCCCAAACACACTAACCCCCCACACTAACTAACCCCCTCCACACACACTAACCCCCTCACACACTAAGTCTCCCACACACACTAATCGCCCACACACACTAAACCCCCCACACACAGTGACAAATCCCCACACACACTAACCCAGCCCACACACACTAATCCCCCACACGCACTAACCCCCCACACACACTAACCACCCACACACACTAACAACCCACACACACGAAAACGCCGCACACACTAAGCCCCGCCACACACACACTAACCACCCCCACACACACACTAACCCCCCACGCACACTAACAACCCACACACACGAAAACGCCACACACACTAACCCCCCCACACACACATTACCCCCCCACACACACTCACTCCTCCACACAGACTAACCAACCCCACACACACAGTGACACATCCCCACATCACTAACCCAGCCCTCACACACTAATCCCCCACACGCACTAGCCCCCCACACACACTAAACTCCCCCCTACACACAAACGCCCAACATATACTAACCCCCCACACACAGTAACCCACCACACACACACTAAACCCACACACACACTAACCGCCCACACACTAATCTCCCCCCAACACACTGACCCATCCCCACACACACTAACCCCCACACACACACTAACCCCCCACACACACTAACCCCCCCCCCACACACACACTAAACCCTCCACACACACCAACAACCCCACGAACACTAACCCATCCCCCACACACTAACCCCCCCCCCCACACACTAACCCCCCCACACACACTAACCTCCCCCACGCACAATGACCCATCCCAACACACACTCACCCCCCCACACACACACTAAACCCCTCACACACACTAACCACCTCACACAAACTAACCCCCTCCACACACACTAACCCCCTCACACACTAAGTCTCCCAGACACACACACTCCCCCACACAGACTAACCCCCCCACACACACAGTGACCCATCCCCACACACACTAACCCAGCCCACACACACTAATCCCCCACACGCACTAACCCCCCACACACACTAACCCCCCCACATACACACTAAACCCCTCACACACACTAACCACCTCACACAAACTAACCCCCTCCACACACACTAACCCCCTCACACACTAAGTCTCCCACACACACACACTCCCCCACACAGACTAACCCCCCCCACTCACAGTGACCCATCCCCACACACACTAACCCAGCCCACACACACAATCCCCCACACGCACTAACCCCCCACACACACTAACCCCCCCCACACACACACACTAACCACCCCCCACACACACTAACCCCCACACACACTAACAACCCACACACGAAAACGCCACACACACTAACCCCCCCCCCCCACACACACACACTAACCCCCCACACACACACTCACTCCCCCACACAGACTAACCCCCCCCACACACACACAGTGACCCATCCCCACACACACTAACCCAGCCCACACACACTAATCCCCCACACGCACTAACCCCCCACACACACTAAACCCCCACACACACAAACGCCCAACACATACTAACCTCCCACACACACACTAAACCCACACACACACTAACCCCCCACATATACTAATCTCCCCCACACACACTGACCCATCCCCACACACACTAACCCCCACACACACAATAACTCCGCCCGCACACATTAACCCCCCATAGATTAACACCACCAGACACGCTAACACCCCCCCCACACGCATTAACCCCCCAACACACTAACTTCCCCCCCCCCACACACACACTAAACTCCGCACACACACTAACCGCCCTACACACACTAACCCCACCCACACACACTGACCCATCACCACACACACTAACCCCCCGCCACACATACACTAACCCCTCCACACACAGTAACCCCCCCCATACACCAACATCCCCCACACACACTCACTGGCCCCCACACACACTTACACCCACCACACACACTAACCCCCACACACACTAACACCCCACACACACTAACTACCCCACATACACTACCCCCACACACACTAAACCCCTACACACTTTAACCCCCCACACACACTAAACCCCCACACACACACTAACCCCCACACACACTAAACCCCCACACACACAAACGCCCAACACATACTAACCCCCCACACACACAGTAAACCCACACACACACTAACCCCCCACACACACTAACTCCGCCCGCACACACTAACCCCCCATACATTAACACCCCCAGACACGCTAACACCTCCCCCCACACGCATTAACCCCCCAACACACTAACTACCCCCCCACACACACACTAAACTCCGCACACACACTAACCGCCCTACACACACTAACCCCCCACACACACTGACCCATCACCACACACACTAACCCACACCCCACATACACTAACCCCTCCACACACACTAACCCCCCATACACAAACATCCCCCCACACACACTCACTGGCCCCCACACACACTAACACCCACCACACACACTAACCCCCACACACACTAACACACCACACACACTAACTCCCCCATATACACTACCCCCCACACACTAAACCCCTACACACTTTAACCCCCCACACACACTAAAACCCCACACACACACTAACCCCCCCCAGACACACTACCCCACCCCCCAGACACATTAGCCCCCAAACACACACTAACACCCACCACACACACTAACCCCCACACACACACTAACCCCCCCACACACACTAACCCCCCCCCCACACACACACAAACCCCCCACACACACTAATCCGCCACAGACACTAACATCCCCCACATACACTAACTCCCCACACACACTAACCCCCCACACACACTAACCACCCCCACACACTAAGCCACCACAAACACTAACCCCCAAAACACTAACCCATCCCTACACACACAAAGCCCCACACACACACTAACCCCCCCACATCCCACTAGCCCATCCCCACACACACTAACCCCCCCACACACACACTAACACCCCACACACACTAATCCCCCACAACACTCACCCCGCACACACACACTAACCTCACACACACACTAACCCACCCCAACACACACTAACCCACACACACACACTAACCCCCCCCTCAAACATTAACCCCCCCCACACACACACTAACCCACCACACACACTGTCCGATCCCCACACACACTAACGCCCTCACACACTCTAGCCCCCCCCCACACACTAACCCCCAACACACACACTAACCCTCCACAAACACTATCCCCCCACACACACTAACCCCCCACACACACACTAACCCCCCTCCACACACTTACCCCCCCCACACAAACACTGATCCCCCACACACACTAACCCATCCCCACACACACACTAAGGCCCTCTCACACAGTAAACCCCTTAGACAGACACTGACTCCCCCAGACACACACGAACGCTCCACACACACTAACCCCCCCCACACACACATTAAACCCCACACACACACTCACTCCCCCACACACACTAACCCATCCCCACACACACTAACCCCCCCCACACACACCCTAACACCCCACACACACTAACCCCCCACACACACTAACCCATCCCCACACACACTAACCCCCCCACACACACCCTAACACCCCACACACACTAACCCCCCACACACACCAACCCCCCCCACAAACACTAACACCCCGACACACAACACTCCCCCAAACACACACTAACCACCCCACACACTAACTCCCCCACACACACTAAGGCCCTCTCACACAGTAAACCCCTTAGACAGACACTGACTCCCCCAGACACACACGAACGCTCCACACACACTAACTCCCAACACACACTAAACCCCCCACACACAGTAACCCCCCCACACGCACTAACCACCCCACACACACACTAGCGCCCCAGACAAACTAAACCCCCACACACACTAACCCATCCTCACACACTAACCCCCCCACACACACAGACACTATCCCCCGCACACACACTAACCCCCCACACACACTAGCCGCCGCCCCCACACACACCACTACCCCCACTCACACTAACCCCCCACACACTGACCAACCCACACACACACATCCCCCCACACACTAACCCACCCACACACAATAAACCCCACACACACTAACTCCCCCGCACACACTAGTCTCCCCAACAGACTTACCCATCACCACACACACTAAACCCCACCACACACACCAACTGCCCCACACACACTAACACCGCCACACACACTAACACCCCCAAACACACTAACCCCCCACACACACAACACCCCCCCACACACACACACTAACCACACCACACACACTAACCCCCCACACACACACTAACCCCCCTAACACACTAACACCCCAGACACAAACTGACACCCCCAGACACACACGAACGCCCCACACACACTAACTCCCCACACACACTAACCCCCCCCCACACACACAGCCCCCCACACGCACGAGCCACCCACACACACACTAACCACACCACACACACTAACAACCCACACACACACTAACCCCCCTAACACACTAACACCCCAGACACAAACTGACACCCCCAGACACACACTAACGCCCCACACAAACGAACCCCCCACACACACTAACCTACCCTCACACACACTAACCCCCACACACACACTAACCCCTCTACACAGACTAACCACCACAGACACACTAACCCCCCCCCCACACACACTAACCACCACACACACTAACCCCCCACACACACTGACCAACCCACACACACACATCCCCCCTCACACACTAACACACCTACACACACTAAATCCCACACAAAGTAACTCCCCAGCACACACTAATCCCCCCAACACACTTACCATCCCCACACACACTAACCCCCTCCACCACATACACCAACTGCCCCACACACAAAGCCCTCCCACACTACCTCCCCCACACTCACTAACCACTCCATACACACACAAACCCACACACACACTAACACATCCCCAAACACACTAACCCCCCCCACACACACATTAACACCCCCCCAGACACACTAACCACCACACCCACTAAACCCCCTACCACACACTAACCCCCACACCCACTAAACCCCACACACACTAACTCCCCCGCACACACTAAACCCCCCAACACACTAACCTATTCCCACACACACTAACCCCCACAAACACTACCTCCCACACACACACTAACCACCCCCAACACACACTAACCCCCCCCAACTCACACTAACTCACCACACACAAACCCCACTACACTCTAACCGCCCCCCCCCACACGCACACTAATCCCCCACACACACTCACCCGCACACACACTAACCCCCCCACACACACTAACCCCCCACACACACACTTACCCATCCCCACACACACTAACCCCCACACACACTAATTCTCACACACTAACTCACCCACACACACTAACACCCATACACACACTAACACCCCGGCACACACTAACACCCTAACACACTAACCCATCCCCACACACACGAACCACTCTCCCACACACACACCAACTGCCAAACACACACTAACCCCCCCCCAAACACACTAACCCCACACACACTAACCCCCCCAAATACACTACCTCCCCCACACACACTAACCCCACCCACACACTAACCCCCACACACACTAACCCCACCCACTCACTAACCCGTCCCCACACACGCAAACCCCCACGCACACTAACCCCACACACACACTAATCCGCCACACACACACTAACCCCCCCCCCCGCACACTAACCACCCCCCCCACGATAACCCATCCCCACACACACTAACACTCACCCACACACACACTACCCCCCCCCACACACACACTAACCCCCCCACACACACACTACCTCACCCCACACACACTAACACACACCCACACACACTAACCCCCCCCCACACATTAACCACCGCACACACACTCACACTAACCTCCCCCACACACACAGACCCATCGCCACACACACTAACCCACACACACACTAACCCCCAAACACAGTCTAACACCTACCACACACACTAACGCCCTCACACACAACCCCCCCATACACACAAACCCCCATAACACACACTAACCCTCCACACACACTAAATCCCCCACATTCACTGACACCCCCACATTCACTAACCCCCTACACACTCTCTAAACCCTCCGCACACACTAACCCCCCCACACACACTAACCCCCCCACACACACACTAACTCCCCACATCACTAACCCCCCCCCCCCCCCACAAACTAATCCGCAACACACACTAACCCCACACACACACTAACACCCCTACACACAACACCCCCAACACGCACACTAACCCCCCCCCACACACTAACCTCCCCAGACACACACTAACCCCTCTCCCACACACACTAAACCCCCCAGACACACACTGACACCCCCAGACACACACGAACGCCCCATACACACTAACTCCCCCCACACACACTAGACCCCCCAACGCACACTCACCCCCCCACACACGCACTAACCACCCCACACACACACTAACGCCCCACACACACAATCCCCCAACACACACTGACCCCCCCCACTCACAAACTAACACCCCCACACACACTAAACCCCACACAAACTAACTCCCCAGCACACACTAATCCCCCCCAACACACTTACCATCCCCATACACACTACCCCCCCACCACATGCACCAACTGCCCCACACACACTAACCCCCCAGACACACTAAAACCCCCAAACACACGAACGCCCCACACACAAAGCCCTCCCACACTACCTCCCCCACACTCACTAACCACTCCACACACACACAAGCCCACACACACACTAACACATCCCCAAACACACTAACCCCCCCCCACACACCCACATTAGCCCCCCCCCCAGGCACACTAACCACCACACACACTAAACCCCCTACCACACACTAACCCCCACACCCACTAAACCCCACACACACTAACTCCCCCGCACACACTAAACCCCCCAACACACTTACCTATTCCCACACACACTAACCCCACACACACTACCTCCCACACACACACGAACCACCCCCAACACACACTAACCCCCCAACTCACACTAACTCACCACACACAAACCCCACTACACTCTAACCCCCCCCCCACACACACACACTAATCCCCCACACACACTCATCCCCACACACACTAACCCCCCCACACACACTAACCCCCCACACACACTTACCCAGCCCCTCACACACTAAACCCCACACACACACTAATTCTCACACACTAACTCACCCACACACACTAACACCCATACACACACTAACACCCCGGCACACACTAACACCCTAACACACTAACCCATCCCCACACACACTAACCACTCTCCCACACACACACCGACTGCCAAACACACACTAACCCCCCCAAACACACTAACCCCCACACACACTAACCCCCCCACATACACCAGCTCCCCCACACACACTAACCACACCCACACACGAACCCCCACACACACTAACCCCCCCCCACACACTAACCCGTCCCCACACACGCAAACCCCCATGCACACTAACCCCACACACACACTAATCCGCCACACACACACTAACCCCCCCCCGCACACTAACCCCCCCCCCCACAATAACCCATCCCCACACACACTAACACTCACCCACACACACACTACCCCCCCCCCCACACACACTAACCCCCCACACACACACTACCTCACCCCACACACACTAACGCACACCCACACACACTAACCCCCCACACACACAAATTAACCACCGCACACACACTCACACTAACCTCCCCCACACACACAGACCCATCGCCACACACATTAACCCCCCCCCCACACACTAACCCCCAAACACAGTCTAACACCTACCACACATACTAACGCCCTCACACACAACCCCCCCATACACACAAACCCCCAGAACACACACTAACCCTCCACACACACTACATCCCCCACACTCACTGACACCCCCACATACACTCACCCCCTACACACTCTCTAAACCCCCCACACACACTAACCCTCGCACACACACTAACCCTCGCACACACACTAACCCCCCACACACACTAACTCCCCACATCACTAACCCCCCCCACAAACTAATCCGCAACACACACTAACCCCACACACACACACTAACACCCCTACACACAACACGCCCAACACGCACACTAACACCCCCCCCCACACACTAAACTCCCCAGACACACACTAACCCCTCTCCCACACACACTAAACCCCCCAGACACACACTGACACCGCCAGACACACACGAACGCCCCATACACACTAAACCCCCACACACACTAGCCCCCGCCAACGCACACTCACCCCCCCTACACGCACTAACCACCCCACACACACACTAACGCCCCACACACACAATCCCCCAACACACACTAACCCCCCCACTCACACACTAACACCCCCACACACACACTAACCCCTCCACCCCACTCACTAACCCCCCACACACACTAACACCCCCACACACACTCACCCATCCCATACACACTGACCCATCCCCACACACACTAACCCCCCCCCCACACACACCAACCCCTCACACACACTGGCCCATCCCCACACACACTAACCCCCACACACAGTATAACCCCCCCACACACACACTGACCCATCCGCATACACACTAACCCCCAAACACACTCACCCCCCACAAACACTAACCCCCCCACAAACATACTAACCCCCCCACACACCCTAACATCCACACACACACTAACCCCCACACATACACTAACCCCCCACAGTCTAACCCCCTCACACACTAACCCCCCCACATACTAAAACCCCCCCCCCGCACACTAACCCATTCCCACACACACTAACCCCCACACACACAGTAACCCCCCACACACACTAACCCCCTCACACACACCCTATCCTCGCCAGACATTAACCCCCCCACACACACACTGCCCCATCCTCACACACACTAACCACCCCAGACACACTCTAACCCCCCACAGACACTAACCACCCCCACACACACTAACCCTCCACACACACACTCACCCCCCCACACACAAACTAACCCACCCCCACACACACTAACCCCCCACACACACTAAACTACCCACACACAATAACCCCGCCACATACACTGCCCCACCCCCACACACACTAACCCCCCCACACACACTAACCCACCCAGACACACTAACCCCCCACACACACTAACTCCCCCGCACACGCTAACCCCCAAAAAAACTAACCCATCACCACACACACTAACCACCCTCCTACACACACCAACTGCCCAACACACACTAACCCCCCACACACACTAACACCCCCAAACACACTAACCCCCCCACACACACAAAACCCCACACACGCTAACTCCCCCACACACACTAACCGCCCACACAAACACTAACCCCCCCCACACACACTCACACAACGCCCCACCCCCAAGCACACTGACCCCCACACACACTAACCCCCCCCCCCCACACACACTAACCCCCACACACACTAACCCCCCACATACACTAACTCCCCCGCACACAGTAACCCTCCCAACACACTAACCCATCCCCTCACCCACTAACCACCCACACACACTAACTCCGACACACACTCTAACCCCTCAACACACACTAACCCCCCACACACACTAACCGCCACACACAGTAACCCCACCCACACACACTAAGCCCCCCACACACACTAACACCCCCCACACACACTTGCCCCACACACACAATAACCCATCCCCACACACACTACCCCCCCACACACACACTAATCCCCCCCACACACACTAACCCCCACACACACACTAGCCCCCCACACACACGTACCGCGCACACAAACACTAACCCCCACACACACTAACCCACCCCCACACACACTAACCCCCCCCACACACATTAAAAACCCCCACACACAGTAACCCCACCCACACACTCTGACCCATCGCCACACACACTAACCCCCACACACTCACTAACTCCTCCCAGACACTAACGCCCTCCAACACACTAACCCCTCCATACACACTAACACCCCACAACACACACACTAACCCTCCACACACACTAACCCCCACACACAGACTAACCCCACCACACACACTAACCCCCTCACACACAATAATCCCCCCCACATGCACTAAGCCCCTACACACACTAAACCCCCCACACACACTAACCCTCCCACACACACTAATCCCCGACACACACTAAACCGCCCACACACACTCACTCCCCCACACACACTAACCCCCCCACATATACTGACCCATCCCCACACACACTAACCCCCACCCCCACACACACTAACCCACCCCCCACACACACACACTAACCCCCACACACACTAACCCCCCACACACACTAATCCGCCACACACACACTAACCCATCCCCACACGCACTAACCCCCCACACAGACTTCCGGGTGCGGCTATGCAGAGCTCGGTCGCATATTCGGTAGCTCCCACGTGGAACGGACTTTTGGGCTCTTTTACAGGGCCCCCACGGCATTTGTTTGACATTTCCCGGTGTGGGAATAAGACTGCAGCATTCCCCTGACAGCGCCCCCCCCCCCCCCCACCCAGGAATGTTATGTATTTTGGCTACCAGACCCGGCAGAAACAGTAAAAGATTTGTTCTTGAAATGCAGGAATAGACAAAGGCCTCTTCCAGCATGCAGGAGGGGGAAGGGGAAGCTTAAAGCGGCAATCTGACTTGACTCTATCAAAGGTGAATTCTAGCAGCAGAGGGAACAACTGTGAAAAGATCTACCAAGGCCATTGAAGAAGCAGGGTTGAGGCTTCCGGTGGCGGCCATGGAGGAGTAGGTCGCGCATTCGGCAGCTCCCGTCTGGAACGGACTCTCAGACGTTTTTCAGGAGTTTCCATATACTTTTTGGGGCAGACTGGTGAAGCGAACACTGCCAAAGGGAATCCCTCTCGACTTCCGGTTGTGGCTATGCGGTGCTAAGCCGCATGATTCGGCAGCTCCCGCTACCACGGACTTTCGGGCTCGTTATTTTTATTTTTTTGACGCAGCCCGTGGGGAAGGGAAGAGAGAGGTCATCCTCCAACTTCGATGAAACGGACCAGAAGTGTAACGGCCAAAGGAGCGGCACTGGAGCAACGGGAGAAGCGAGGGAAAGAAAACAAAATGGCGGCGGCCAGGGACAAAGGGGAGCTGCAGGAGTTCATCAAGCGCTGCTTCGAGGAGCAGCGCGAGGAGATGCGCAAGGAAATGTTGGCGCCTATGCTTTCGGCAATTGAAGGACTCGGGATCACCCAGAAGGCCCACGAAGCTAAGATCCAGGAGGTACAGAAAAGAGTCAGTCAGAACGTGGACGAGCTCGTGGGCCTGGCGGTGAGAGGGGAGCAGAACGAGGCGCTACACAAGAGGTGGGCGGGAAGACTCGAGGACCTGGAGAACAGGTCGAGGAGAAAGAATCTGTGAATCCTGGGTCTCCCTCAGGGAGTGGAGGGGGCTGATGCCAGGGCATACGCGAGCATGATGCTCGAGGCGATGATGGGCATGAAGGCCCCGTCGAGGCCGCTGGAGTTGGACGGGGCACATCGGGTGCTGGCGAAGAAGCCCCAGGCAAATGAGCCGCCAAGGGCGATGGTGGTGAGGTTCCACCGGTTCACGGACAGAGAGTGGGTCCTGAGATGGGCCAAGAAGGAATGGAGCAGTAAGTGGGACAATGCAGAGATCCGAATATACCCGGACTGGAGCACGGAGGTTGCAAAGCGGAGAGCGGGTTTCAACCGGGCCAAAGCGGCGTTGTACCGGAAAGAAGTGAAATTCGGAATGCTGCAGCCAGCGCGACTGTGGGTCACATACAAGGGCCAACACTATGACGTCGAAACGCCTGAAGAGGCGTGGACCTTTGTACAAGTCGAAAAGTTGGACTCTAACTGAGGGTTTGTGAGGGTGGGGGGGATGTTTTGGGGTGTGATGCGTGATGGTTGTTGTATATAGCGTCCAGGAAATGTTACATGGGCTGGGGGAGAGAGACAAGGCCGCGACAGGAGCTGCGCCAGAGGGGGCGGAGCGGGCTTTGGAAAGGCGGGAAGGGGAACGAAGGAATGCATATGGATTGGGAGACTCCCACGCGGGGAGGTAAATGGGACGGTGGGGGAAGCCGGGGTCAGCAGGCGTGAGCTGACTTACGGGAGTGACATGGGGGGAGCAAAAAAGCTAGACAGGGGCCTAGCGTGGGGGAGGGTAGGGGGGAAAGGGGGAAAAAGGGTTGCTGCTGCACTGGCCGTAAGGGAATGGGACACAGAAGAGGTGGTCGGGACGCGGGTCCCCCCTCTGGTGGACTGGAGGGTGAGGGAGGCGTGGACACGGGACTGGCCCAGAAAAAGAGATGGCTAGTCGGCGGCGCTTGGGGGGGGGGGGGGGGGGGGGCGGGGTGAGAGCCCCTCCAATCCGGCTGATAACATGGAATGTGAGGGGCCTGAATGGGCCGGTGAAGAGGGTTTGAGTGTTCGCGCCCTTAAAGGGACTGAAGGCAGACGTGATCATGCTCCAAGAGACACACCTGAAGGTGGCGGACCAGGTCAGGCTAAGAAAGGGTTGGGTAGGACAGGTAGTCCACTCGGGACTGGACGTGAAGAATAGAGGGGTGCCAATATTGGTGGGAAAGCGGGTGTCATTTGAGTCCAAGACTATTGTAGCAGACAATGGAGGGCGATATGTAATGGTGAGCGGTCGGCTGCAAGGGACGTGGATGGTGTTGGGAAACGTATACACCCTGAACTGGGTTGATGCAGGATTCATGAAGCGCATATTGGGGCGCATTCCGGACCTTGAGATAGGAGGCCTGATAATGGGAGGGGACTTCAATACAGTGTTGGATCCAGCACTGGACCGCTCCAAATCAAGGGACTGGAAAGAGGCCGGCGGCGGCCAAGGTACTTGGGGGGTTTATGGATCAGATGGGGGGGGGGGTGGACCCATGGCGGTTTGCAAGGCCGCAGGCCAGGGATTTTTCTTTCTTCTCCCATGTACACAAAGCCTACTCCCGGATAGATTTCATTGTTCTGGGGAAGGGGGCTCATCCCGAGGGTGGAGGGGACGGAGTATTAGGCTATAGCCGTTTCGGACCATGCACTGGGTGGAACTGGAGCTGGGAGAGGAGAGGGACCATCGCCCCTTTAGGCGGCTGGATGTGGGACTGCTGGCGGACGAGGTGGTGTGTGGGAAGGTGAGGGGGTGTATCGAAACGTACTTGGAGGCCAACGACAACGGGGAGGTGCGGGTGGGGTTGTTATGGGAGGCGTTAAAGGCGGTTATCAGGGGAGAGCTAATTTCCATTAGGGCTCATAGGGAGAAGACAGAGGGTATGGAAAGGGAGAGGTTAGTGGGGGAGATTTGAGAGTGGACAGGAGATACGCAGAGGCACCGGAGGAAAGATTACATGGTGAAAGACGACGGCTCCAAACGGAGTTTGAACTGTTGACCACAGGGAAGGCGGAGGCACAGTGGAGGAAAGCGCAGGGGGCGACCTACGAGTACGGGGAAAAGGCTAGTCGGATGCTGGCACACCAGCTCCGTAAGAGGATGGCAGCGAGGGAAATAGGGAGAGTCAAAGATGGAAGGGGAGCCACGGTTCGGAGTGCGACGAAAATAAACGAGGTATTCAAGGCCTTTTATGAAGAGCTGTACAGATCCCAGCCCCCAGCAGGGGAACAGGGGATGAGACGATTCCTAGATCAGCTGAGATTCCCGAGGGCAGAGGAGCAAGAGGTGGCTGGTTTGGGGGCACCAATTGGGTTGGAGGAGCTGAGCAAGGGTTTGGGGAGCATGCAGGCGGGGAAGGCCCGGGACAGTACGGATTCCCGGTGGAGTTCTACAGGAAGTACGCAGACCTGTTGGCCCCGCTACTGGTGAGGACCTTTAATGAGGCAAGAGAGGAGGGGACCCTGCCCCCGACAATGTCGGAAGCGACAATTTCTTTGATCCTAAAGCGGGACGAGGACCCACTGAAATGTGGATCATACAGGCCGATCTCGCTCCTCAATGTGGATGCAAAGTTGCTGGCAAAAGTGCTGGCCACGAGGATCGAGGACTGTGTCCCGGGAGTAATCCACGAGGACCAGACGGGATTTGTAAAGGGCAGGCAACTAAACACCAATGTGCGGCGGCTCTTAAACGTGATAATGATGCCATCGGAGGAGGGAGAGGCGGAGATAGTGGCAGCTATGGACGCGGAGAAGGCCTTTGACCGAGTAGAGTGGGAGTACCTCTGGGAGGTGCTGCGTAGGTTTGGGTTCGGGGTAGGGTTTAGCAATTGGGTTAAGCTCCTTTACAGAGCCCCGCTGGCGAGTGTGGTGACGAACCTGCGGAGGTCGGAGTACTTTTGACTGTACCGAGGGACGAGGCAGGGGTGCCCCCGTCCCCCCTGTTCGCATTGGCGATCGAACCATTGGCCATGACATTGAGGGAGTCTAATAAATGGAGGGGGGTGGTCCGAGGGGGAGAAGAGCATCGGGTGTCGCTATATGCGGATGACCTGTTGCTGTATGTGGCGGATCCAGTGGAGGGGTGGTGGAGGTCATGCAGACTCTAAGGGAGTTTGGGGAGTTTTCGGGCTATAAGCTCAATGTAGGGAAGAGTGAGCTCTTTGTATTACAGGCGGGGGACCAAGAAAGAGGGATAGGGGACCTACCGCTGAGGAGGGCGGAGGGGAGCTTTCGGTATCTGGGAATCCAGATAGCCAGGAGTTGGGGGACCCGACATAAATTGAATCTGACGAGGTTGGTGGAGCAAATGGAGGAGGATTTCCAAAGATCGGACATGTTACCGCTCTCGCTGGCGGGTAGAGTGCAGTCGGTCAAAATGGTGGTCCTTCCGAGGTTTCTGTTTGTGTTTCAGTGCCTTCCCATCGTGATCGCTGAGGCCTTTTTTCAGAGAGTAGGCAGAAGTATTATGGGGTTTGTGTGGGCGAATAAGACCCCGAGAGTGAGGAGAGGGTTCCTGGAACGCAGTAGGGACCGAGGAGGGTTGGCGCTGCCAAACCTGGGGAGCAACTGGGCAGCAAATGTGGCGATGATCCGCAAGTGGGTTATGGAGGGAGAGGGGGCGGCATGGAAGAGGATGGAGATGGCGTCCTGTAAAGGAACGGTCCTGGGGGCGTTGGTGACGGCACCGCTGCCGCTCTCGCCGACAAAGTATGCCACGAGCCCGGTGGTGGCGGCAACGCTAAGGATCTGGGGCCAGTGGACACGACACCGGGGTGCAATGGGAGCATCGGTGTGGTCTCCGATCATGGGTAACCACCGGTTTGTCCTGGGGAAGATGGACGGAGGGTTCCAGAGCTGGCATCGGGCGGGGATTGGAAGAATGGGGGACCTGTTCATCTACGAGATGTTTGCGAGCCTAGGGGCACTGGAGAAGTTCGAGTTACCCCCGGGAAATGCCTTTAGATATATGCAGGTGAGGGCTTTTGTGAGGCGACAGGTGAGGGAATTCCCGTTGCTCCCGGCACAAGAAGTTCAATATAGGGTGATCTCGGTTGTATGGGCCGGGGAGGGCAAGGTGTCGGAAGTACACCAGGAGTTGAAAGAAGAGGGGGAAGCGCTGGTAGAAGAGTTGAAGGGTAAATGGGAGGAGGAGCTGGGGGAGGAGATCGAGGAAGGTCTGTGGGCTGATGCTCTAGGTAGGGTTAATTCCTCCTCCTCGTGTGCCAGGCTCAGCCTGATACAATTTAAGGTGGTCCACAGAGCGCACTTGACGGGGGCGAGGTTGAGTCGGTTCTTTGGGGTAGAGGACAGATGTGGAAGGTGCTCAGGGAGCCCGGCGAACCATGTCCATATGTTTTTGTCATGCCCGGCACGGGAGGGGTTCTGCAGAGGAGTGGCGGGAGCAATATCTCAGGTGGTGAAAGTCCGGGTCAAGCCAAGCTGGGGGCTAGCAATATTTGGAGTAGTGGACGAACCGGGAGTGCAGGAGGCGAAAGAGGCCGGCATTCTGGCCTTTGCGTCCCTAGTAGCCCGGCGAAGGATCTTGCTAATGTGGAAGGAGGCGAAGCCCCCCATCCTGGAGGCCTGAATAAATGATATGGCTGGGTTCATAAAGTTGGAGAGGATTAAGTTCGCCTTGAGAGGGTCTGCGCAGGGGTTCTACAGGCGCTGGCAACCGCTCCTAGACGATCTCGCGGAGCATTAGAGGAAGGTCGGTCAGCAGCAGCGGCAACCTTGGGGGGAGGGGGGTGGAGGGCACGTCCTGGGAGAGTGGGGGAAAGGGGGGAGAAAGGGGGGACTGCCTGGGAGGGTGGATGAGCAAGAGATAACATGAAGAGTTGGGGAAACTGGCACGTACGGGTGAGGGCCAGGGTACAAAGCTGTGTAAATATATCATTTTGCCATGTATATATCTTGCTCTGCGCGATTTATCGTTTTTTTTGTTACGAGGAGGGGGGGCGTTATTGTTTATAAGGGAGAAAAATTGTGTTAAAAAACTTAAATAAATATATATATTTTTTTAAAGTTTCACTAATGGCCCCTAAATCATAGTCATTTACGATGATTTGCGCCATCAACTCATTTACCTTATTCCGAATACTACGAGCATTCAGGTAAAGTACACTTATGTTGGCTTTTTTTACCTCTGTTCTGAATCTTAACACCTCGATCAGTAACCTCTCCTAAGTTATATTTCCTCTTAACATTTCTCCTAATTTTTCTTGTTGTTGAACCCATATCTTCATGTAACAACCTGCCGCGTCGCTTACCATTAATGTTTTCACTTCCCGTTTTATTCCTTTTATATTTCCTGGTCCTATTCACTGAGCTCCCCTCAGTCACTGTACCACATTACCCAGACTAACTTCCCAAAAACACAAACTCCAGAACACCATCCACATCACCTCCACTAACTTCCCAGTAGCACAACCTCCACACACATCTTTCCATCACCTCCACTAACTTCCCAATAACACAACCGACAGAATCACAGTCTGATCACCTCCACTAACTCATCAGTAGCACAACCTCCAGAAACCCATCCATAGCTCCTCCACTAACTTCCCCATAACACAATCTCCACAAACATATTCACATCACCTCCACTAACTTCCCAATGACACAACCTCCAGAAACGCATCCTCATCACCCCCACGAACTTCCCAATAGCACAACCTCCAGAAATCCATCATCATCACCTCCACTAACGTCCCAGGAACACAATCTCCATAAACGCATCCTCATCACCTCCAATAACTTCCCAATAACACAACCTCCAGAAACACATCCAGCGAACCTCCACTGTTTCCAGTAGGGACTGGTTTAGCACAGGGCTAAATCGCTGGCTTTGAAAGCAGACCATGCGGGACAACTGCACGGTTCAATTCCCGTCCCTGCTTCCCCGAACAGTCGCCGGAAGTTGGCGACTAGGGGCCTTCAGTTGAAGCCTACTTGTAACAATAAGCGATTTTCAATTTTCCTTTTCATTTCAATAACACGACCTTCTGAAACACATCCACAGCACCCCCACCGACACCCTAATAACACAACCTTGGTAAACACATCCTCATCACTTCCACGAAACTTCCAACAACACAATTTCAAAAAACCCAACCACAACAACCCCACTAAATTCCCAATAACACAACCTCCAGAAACACATACACATCACCTCCACTCACGCCCCAATAACACACCCTCCAGAAAAACATCCACATCACCTCCACTAACTCCCCAGTAACACAACCTCCAGAAACACATGCACATCACCTCCACTAACGTCCCAACAACACAACCACCAGAAAACGATCTGCAGCACTTCCACTAACTTCCCAATAACACAACCTCCAGAGACACATCCCCGTCACGCTCACTCACCCCCCCAATAACACAATCTCCAGAAAGACTTCCACATCGCCTCCACTAATTTCCCAATAACACAACCTCCAGAGCCCCATCCACATCACCACCACTAACTCCCCAATAACACAATCTCCAGAAACACACCCACATCACCTCCACTAACTTACCAATAACACAACCTCCAGAATCACATCCACATCACCTCCACTAACTCCCCAATAACACAACCTCCAGAGACCCATCCACATCACCTCCACTAACTTCCCAATAACACAACCTCCAGAAACTCATCCTCATCACCTCCACTAACTTCCCAATAACACAACCTCCAGAGACCAATCCACATCACCTCCACTAACTTCCCAATAACACAACCTCCAGAGACCAATCCACATCACCTCCACTAACTTCCCAATAACACAACCTCCAGAGACCCATCCACATCACCTCCACTAACTTCCCAATAACACAACCTCCAGAGACCCATCCACATCACCTCCACTAACTCCCCAATAACACATCCTCCAGAGACCCATCCACAGCACCTCCACTAACTTCCCAATAACACAACCTCCAGAGACCCATCCACATTACCTCCACTAACTTCCCAATAACACAACCTCCAGAATCACATCCACATCACCTCCACTTACTTTCCAGTAACACAACTTTCAGAAACACATCCACATCACGCTCACTCACTCCCCAATAACACAACCTCCAGAAACACTTCCACATCACCTCCACTAATTTTCCACTAACACAACCTCCAGAGGCCCATCCACATCACCTCCACTAACTCCCCAATAACACAACATCCAGAGACCCATCCGCAGCACCTCCACTAACTTCCCAATAACACAACCTCCAGGAACACATCCACTTCACCTCCACTAACTTCTCAATAACACAACCTCCAGAATCACATCCACATCACCTCCACTAACTCCCCAATAACACAACCTCCAGAAACACATTCACCTCACCGCCACTTACTTCCCAATAACACAACCTCCAGAGACCTATCCACAGCCCCTCCACTATCTTAACAATAATATAACTGGACATGGAATGAAAATTAACTGTTTTCCCATTCGTTGGAAATGGGATAATTTTTTTGCGTGAGACTGTGGAGAATTTCAATCATAGAATGAGAACATTTATATTGAGAGCAGCAAGATTGGGAACCAATGTAGATCAGTGAGTACAGGGATGGTACGTGACTGGTATTGTGTGTGGGTTCGGCTATGGACAGCAGAGTTGGTGGTGATCTGTGCTTCCTGAAGATTAGTAACAGCAATTGGGTGACTAGAATCGAATCGCAATAGTCGAATCTGGATTTGACACAGACACAGATGATGGGTTATTCTGCAGCTATGATGAGGCGATGGCAAGTGGGCAGGATTGGGAATAGAAATAAACATCTGGATATAAATAATTTCAGTGTCAAAGGGAGCGCGGAGATTGTGACCCCAGTCTCCGATTTCAGCCAGAGAGCGGTGTGTGGATACTGGATAGGGACTGAGATTAGTGACTGGCACTGAAGAACATTCATTCAATTTTTCCAAGCTGGAAATGACCAGAGCAATAATACACTTAAAGGAGTTTATATAATAAACAACTGGATAGTGAGACTTACCAGGGACACCAACAACAGCCAGGAATGGATAATAACCCGCCTGAATTATCATAAGCACATCTTCGATCCAATCTGGTGAAGGGAAAGGATCTCGAGCAATCCAATAAAGACCCCAAGATAAACTCCTGTCCATTGCTGTAAAGTCCCTGTGGTTAGATCCCAGATTCTGGTCCATTGCTGTAACGTTCCTGTGGGTAGTTTCCAGATTCTGCTCCCTCCTCTCGATCTCTCTGGAGCCGCTGATCTCTGGCAGTGTTGGAATTGACGCTCCCGCTGACAGTTTGGGATAACACAGTGAAAAGAATCGCTTATTAATAGCAGAGACAAACCCTCCAGTGACACGGCTAGATCCATAGAGACTGACATTAATCACAGTTACTAAACAAACACGCTCAGTTAACCCCTTTCAATCCAATACTCTTTATATCACAATGAAATAGAAGATTAACCGGGTCTGGATTGGCTGTGTGACAGTGACTGAGTTATGGAGTGTGGTAATAGTGGACACACTGAACCTGATACTCAATCCTCATTGACATTTGAGTGGTTCCAGGGGACTGGGGCATTTTCACTGTCCCATCCTGGTTATAAATGGAGAGAGAGAGATAAACCCTGGAGTGGCAGAGCAGTCTGTATAATGTTAGTCACCAGGACATTTCTAGGGGTCAGACTGGGCAACAGGAATATTGCTCCTTCGCGAGGACATGGTGTTATGTGACCAGAAACACGGCGACATTCGTGGGAAATCACATCGCATGTTGTTATTGCAGTTATATTTCAAAATAACTGGAGGATTAATGAGGGAACTGAAATGAATTTATGTACTGGAACATAAAAGTCATTTATTACAGTTGTTATCGAGTCCCAAAGCCGTGGATTAGCGGGTCTGTGACAGTGAGAATGTGATATTGGCTAAGAAACAGAAAGCAGAGAGAAGCGATGAATGATAGTTATTCAGACAGGATGGGAGGAGACATTGATGTTCACTCAGGGACCACATGAGAACAATTGCTCTTCAAGATACAATTCACTGCGATAGGCTTCAATGGAAAAAATTTCAACATTCACAAATGACAGACACTCAGCAATGACACAGTGAGCAGGGTAGCAGCAATCTTCAGCAGGATGTTCCCAGATCTGTGAAAGGGAGGGTCACGGGGAAAGTAAATTTAAATCACTGTCGTGTGGGTGATGCATTAGGGAGGCGGGCTGAAGAACAGGAAATATAAACTAAACGGGACAAGTTTCAAACGTGTACAGGAAGGGAGCGGGTACATGTCCACACTTTGCACTGGAAGGTCATGGTGATATGGTTGGAAAAACCTCAGAAGATATTTAACTTGATCAATAGAGGCGGAGACTCCCAGAAGAAGGATGTTAGGATCATAGAGTCATCGAGGTCCAGAGCACAGAAAGGTCATTCGGCCCATCTGGACTGCGCAGGTCAAAAACAACCACCTGAGTATTTGAATCCCACTTTCTAATACTTTGCCAATAGCCTATAGAGTTATAACTAGGTTTATAGAGAGGACCAAAGCGGACAAATTGCTTCTTGTTCTGCCGCTAAATATACAAAAGGATGTGAGGATCTTTGAGAGAAAAAATGGAATGTTGTCAGGGATGAAGGATTTCAGTTGAATGGTGGGATTAGTGAACTGAAATAGTAATCTGTAGATCAGTTTAAGGTAAATAGCAAAGAACAAAGAACAAAGAAACAAAGAAAAGTACAGCACAGGAACAGGCCCATCGGCCCTCCAAGCCCGTGCCGACCATGCTGCCCGACTAAACTAAACTCGTCTACACTTCCGGGGTCCGTCTCACTCTATTCCCATCCTATTCATGTATTTGTCAAGATGCCCCTTAAATGTCACTATCGTCCCTGCTTCCACCACCTCCTCCGGTAGCGCGTTCCAGGCTCCCACTACCCTCTGTGTAAAAACTTGCCTCGTACATCTCCTCTAAACTTTGCCCCTCTCACCTTAATCCTATGCCCCCTAGTAATTTATCCCTCCACCCTGGGGAAAAGACTCTGACTGTCCACTCTGTCTATGCCCCTCATAATTTTACAGACCTCTATCAGGTCGCCTCTCAACCTCCGTCGTTCTAGTGACAACAAACCGAGTTTATTCAACCGCTCCTCATAGGAAGGATGGGGAAGCATTGGAAAGGGTGCAGAGGAGATTTAGCAGAATGTTGCCTGGTATTGAGGGAATATCTTATGAGGAAAGTCTGAGGGACTTGAGGCTGTTTTCGTTAGAGAGAAGAAGGTTCAGAGGTGACTTAATTGAGGCATACAAGATGATCAGAGGATTGGATAGGGTGGCCAGTGAGAGCCTTTTTCCTCGCATGGTGATGTCTAGAACGAGGGGACATAGCTTTAAATTGAGGGGAGATAGATATAAGACAGGTGTCAGAGGTAGGTTCTTTACTCAGAGAGTAGTAAGGACGTAGAATGCCCTGCCTGCAACAGTAGTGGACTCGCCAACACTAAGGACATTCAAATGGGCATTGGATAGACATATGGACAATAAGGGAATAGTGTAGATGGGCTTTAGAGTGGTTTCACAGGTCGGCGCAACATCGAGGGCCGAAGGGCCTGTACTGCGCTGGAATATTATGTGTTCTATGTTCTATAGCTAATGCCCTCCAAACCAAGTAACATCCTGGTAAATCTCTTCTGCACCCCCTCTAAAGCCTCCACACCATTCTGGTAGTGAGGCGACCAGAATCGAACACTATACTCCAAGTGTGGCCTAACTAAGATTCTATACAGTTGCAACATGACTTGCCAATTTCAGCAATTTCACAAAGTACTGCAAATGAGGAAGGAGTTCAGAGAGAGTGAGCAGAAAGGGTTCCACTGGACCCAGCACCAGTAACAAGATTTACAATAATTAATCAAAGACGGCGAGAGCATGTTGATAAGACATTTAATACAGAGTTGTTAGAATCTGGAATACACTGTCTGAAGACACAATGGGAGCATTTTCAATCGTACATTTCACAATGGAACAGGATAATCATCATACCGGGCTACAAAGCGAAGCTGAACAGAATGTCCAGCAGCAGCGCCCCCTCCCTGATGAGCTCAATGCATTCCATGCTCGGTTCGTGCAGGACACCATCAAAGTGCTGCCGACTGTCCCAGCAGCCCCGGTCACACCAAACACAACGTTACACCTTCCTAACATAGATTGAGTTCCCCCTGCCACATTGACGAGGGAGCTCGCACTCTGCAAGGGTTTTGGGAAAGACAATCATTCCCACCGCTAAGTCCAGTGGGTGTTGCGACATTATTGACAGGGGATTGTTATATAGAAACATGGAACAACGGAGCAGGAGCAGGCCATTCGGCCCTTTCAGTCTGCTTCACATGCATTGTGTACATCGCTGATCATCCGACTCACTAACATGCTCCTGCTTTCCTCCCTATCCTTGGATCCCGTTAGCCCCAAGTCCCATAACCAACTGTTCCTTGAAAATATGCAATGTTTCAGCTCCAACTACTTTCTGTGGTGGAGAATTCCACAGGCTCGCAGCTCTCTGTGTGAGGAAATGTCTCCTTCTATCAGTTTTAAATGCCTGTCCGTATCCTCAGACTGTGCCCCTAGTTCCGGTCCTCTGTGCCACCCGGAACATCATTCCTACATTCACCTTTTTCATAGGTTTCTATGGTCCAGCCCCTCTCATTATTCTGAACTGGAGCGAATATTGTTGTGACATCCTGGGCGAGCGTGCGGCCAGTTCCGGTCCCACAGACCCCGGAGTCCCAACAGGAGTGAATCAACCAATCATCAGCGTGTTTTCCAAAGGGTTTTAACCATTGACTGCTCCACTGAGTTACTGACACCAGATTTATAGGCAAAATATTAATACACTATTTATCAGCGTCTGAAGGAAATAATCTCCCTATTTGGGAAAAACCCCGTCTGGGTGGAGGGTGGGACGGAGTTTTTCCCAAATAGGGAGATTATTTCCTTCAGACGCTGATAAATAGTGTATTAATATTTTGCCTATAAATCTGGTCGGTACATTTGGGATGTGCGGGGCGGGGGGGGGGGGGGGGGGAGGGGGAGACAGAGGGATGCTGACGGTTGTGGACATGCCCGTACCCGACAGGCTGTCGATTCTGGGAATCTCACAGGAAGCTCCAACTCTCGAGGAAACAGCCTCAGATTGCTGCAGCTGTACAACTTCCCCCACAAGGAGAGTAAACCCTTCCTCCAGAAGCACACACATTCCTGGGCACCGTGGGAGGACTGGATTAGTTGGGGGGGGGGGGGCGGCAAATGCGGCCACATACACAGGAGACAGATAGAAAACGTCAGGACTCCACTGGAGGAGACCAGACAAAAGTGTGGGGAGGAACTGGACAGAGAGAGGGAGAGGACTCGAGATCGAGACGCAGCACAGAGTCAACTCCACCTCCTCCTGCGCCGGGCTCAGTCTGATGCAGCACAAGGTGGTGCACAGAGCGACCTCACAAATCCGCGCCTGAGCGGGTTCTTCCCGGAGCTGGTGGACAATGCGAGACGTTCCTGGGGCAGGAACAGCACCCGCATGTGCTGGTCCTGCCCCAGACTCAGGGAATTCTGCACGGCCATCTTCGAGGTTGTGTCCAAGGTGGTGGGAGTCGGGATGGAGCTATACCCGTCTCTAGTGGACTTGGGTGTGTCAGAGCAGCTGGCGCTCTGGTCAGGGAGAGAGGGGGACGCCCTGGCCTTCGGGGTGTCAGAGCAGCCGGAGCTCTGGTCAGGGAGAGAGGGGGACGTCCTGGCCTTCGGGATGCCAGAGCAGCCGGAGCTCTGGTCAGGGAGAGAGGGAGACGCCCTGGCCTTCGGGGTGTCAGAGCAGAGAGAGCTCTGGTCAGGCAGAAAGGGGGACGCCCTGGCCTTCGGGGTGTCAGAGCAGAGAGAGCTCTGGTCAGGGAAAGAGGGGGACGCCCTGGCCTTCGTGGTGTCAGAGCAGCCGGAGCTCTGGTCAGGGAGAGAGGGGGACGCCCTGGCCTTCGGGGTGTCAGAGCAGCCGGAGCTTTGGTCAGGGAGGGAGGGGGACGCCCTGGCCTTCGGGGTGTCAGAGCAGCCGGAGCTTTGGTCAGGGAGGGAGGGGGACGCCCGGGCCTTCGGGGTGTCAGAGCAGCCGGAGCTTTGGTCAGGGAGGGAGGGGGACGCCCTGGCCTTCGGGGTGTCAGAGCAGCCGGAGCTTTGGTCAGGGAGGGAGGGGGACGCCCTGGCCTTCGCCTCACTGATTTCAGGCGGATTCTCCTGCCGGAGGGGGCAGGGGGGTGGTGCGGTGGGGGGGAGTCGACAGCGCCCCCCCCCCTCTCCCAGGGCACAGATTGACTCTCAGATCTCGCAAAATTCCTGAGGCTGGAGAAAATAACATTAGAAATAAGAGGGTCTGAGCCGGGATTCCGCAGCACAGGCAGCAAATTCACAAGCCTATCTCCAGCCCTGTTTGCAGCCAGCAGCCAGCCGGGGTGGCGGCTGGAGGAAGGCCATTCATTGGAGGGAGCGCAGGCCTCCCCTACACGGGGAGAAACCGGGGTAACAGTCAGACCCACCCTCCCTGGACCCTACACGGGGACAAACCGGGGTAACAAGCAGACCCACCCTCCCTGGAAGACCTGTGAACCAAGAGAGGAATGGGATCTCACCCCCCCTCCCCCACTATCAGAAAGAAATGGAGAAAGGCAGCAGGGTGGCGCAGTGGTTAGCACTGCTGCCTCAGGGCGCCGAGGTTCCAGGCTCAACCCCGGCTCTGGGTCACTGCCTGTGTGGAGTTTGCACACTCTGCCCGTGTTTGCGTGGGTTTCGCTCCCACAACCCGAGGATGTGCAGGTTAGGTGGGTTGGAGAAATGAATTCGGTTCTCTACATTTATTTATTTTTAAAGAAAGAAGTTTGCAGACAAACAAGGGGAGGAACGCAAAGCGCCTTCACGGTGAAGAGGGAGGGCAGGAATGAGAATAATTGGAATTAAAGGGGAAGGTTCCAGATGAATCTGCGCTGTTGCGGTTGTGGTATTTTTAGGCGCTGGTTTTCTCTGAATGTCTCTGGGGAATGTATTGACACGGGTCAGTACAATTCTCACCTTCCAATATCAGATGGAGCCTTTACACAAGAGATTCAGGTCTGTGCAATTTAAAAACAAAATGTTTTTATTGATGTTTCAAGGAACAGTCACAGAATAGAAAAGAAAAAGAGTTTCTCACATTGAATATTAAACAACGACCAAAAAGAAAGCTACATATCTCACAACCTCCTGCCCTGAGCCCACGCTGTCACCATGGCCGTGACTGGTCTCTGATGCGGGATATTACTGACAGTTTCACATTGCTGTTTATTTGTTGACCCTGGTTTATAGGGTTCCACTGGGGCCCCTGCCGCTTGGCGATAGTGGTTGTCCCCAGTTTCCCCCTCCTGTGACTTGGCGCTCAGCGTTCCTCCCCTTGTTTGTCTGCAGACTTCTTTCTTTAAAAACAAATAAATGTAGAGAACCGAATTCATTTCTCCAACCCACCTAACCTGCACATCCTCTGGTTGTGGGAGCGAAACCCACGCAAACACGGGCAGAGTGTGCAAACTCCACACAGGCAGTGACCCAGAGCCGGGATTGAGCCTGGAACCTCGGCGCCCTGAGGCAGAAGTGCTAACCACTGCGCCACCCTGCTGCCTTTCTCCATTTCTTTCTGATAGTGGGGGAGGGGGGTGGTGAGATCCCATTCCTCTCTTGGTTCACAGGTCTTCCAGGGAGGGTGGGTCTGCTTGTTACCCCGGTTTGTCCCCGTGTAGGGTCCAGGGAGGGTGGGTCTGATTGTTACACCGGTTTCTCCCCGTGTAGGGGAGGCCTGCGCTCCCTCCAATAAATGGCCTTCCTCCAGCCCCCACCCCGGCTGGCTGCTGGCTGCAAACAGGGCTGGAGATAGGCTTGTGAATTTGCTGCCTGTGCTGCGGAATCCCGGCTCAGACCCTCTTATTTCTAATGTTATTTTCTCCAGCCTCAGGAATTTGGCGAGATCTGAGAGTCAATCTGTGCCCCGGGAGAGGGGGGGGGTCGCTGTCGACTCCCCCCCCCCCCCCCCACCGCACCACCCCCTGCCCCCTCCGGCAGGAGAATCCGCCTGGCAATCAGTGAGGCGAAGGCCAGGGCGTCCCCCTCCCTCCCTGACCAAAGCTACGGCTGCTCTGACACCCCGAAGGCCAGGGCGTCACCCTCTCTCCCTGACCAAAGCTCCGGCTGCTCTGACACCCCGAAGGCCAGGGCCTTCCCCTCTCTCCCTGACCAGAGCTCCGGCTGCTCTGACACCACGAAGGCCAGGGCGTCCCCCTCTTTCCCTGACCAGAGCTCTCTCTGCTCTGACACCCCGAAGGCCAGGGCGTCTCCCTCTCTCCCTGACCAGAGCTCCGGCTGCTCTGGCATCCCGAAGGCCAGGACGTCCCCCTCTCTCCCTGACCAGAGCTCCGGCTGCTCTGACACCCCGAAGGCCAGGGCGTCACCCTCTCTCCCTGACCAGAGCTCCAGCTGCTCTGACACACCCAAGTCCACTCGAGACGGGTATAGCTCCATCCCGACTCCCACCACCTTGGACACAACCTCGAAGATGGCCGTGCAGAATTCCCTGAGTCTGGGGCAGGACCAGCACATGCGGGTGCTGGTCCTGCCCCAGGAACGTCTCGCATTGTCCACCAGCTCCGGGAAGAACCCGCTCAGACCCGGCTTTGTGAGGTCGCTCTGTGCACCACCTTGAGCTGCATCAGACTGAGCCCGGCGCAGGAGGTGGTGGAGTTGACTCTGTGCTGCGTCTCGATCTCGAGTCCTCTCCCTCTCTCTGTCCAGTTCCTCCCCACACTTTTGTCTGGTCTCCTCCAGTGGAGTCCTGACGTTTTCTATCTGTCTCCTGTGTATGTGGCCGCATTTGCCGCCCTCCCAACCAATCCAGTCCTCCCACGGTGCCCAGGAATGTGTGTGCTTCTGGGGGAAGGGTTTACTCTCATTGTGGGGGAAGTTATACAGCTGCAGCAATCTGAGGCTGTTTCCTCGAGAGTTGGAGCTTCTCTGTGAGATTCCCAGAATCGACAGCCTGTCGGGTACGGACATGTCCACAACCGTCAGCATCCCTCTGTCTACCCCCCCCCCCCCCCCCCCGCACATCCCAAATGTACCGTCCATCCCTGCCGGCCCGAACCTGTACTATGCAGCGAGGAGGGCCTGCGGGCTTCTCGCCCAGTTCAATAATAATAGTCACTTATTGTCACAAGTAGGCTTCAATGAAGTTACTGTGAAAAGCCCCAAGTCGCCACATTCCGGCGCCCGGCGCATGAATTGTTTCCACGTCATTAAGTTGGCTCCTACCACTGGGCTCCTGAGTGTGTGTGTGGGCTGGCCGGGAGTGGCCTGGAGTGGTCACTGTGTGGTGCATCATTAATTACAACGGTCGCAAGGTGGAATTTTATTATTTACAGTGGTCCCTGTATAGTATCTCATTCTTTACAATGGTCCCTGGGGAATATGTCGTTATTTACAGTGGTCCCTGTGTCGTGCATCATTATTTACAACGGTCCCAGGCTGGAATTTCATTATTTACAGCTGTCTCTGAGTAGTATATCTTTGTTCAAAGTGGTCCCTGGCTAGTTTATCATTATTTACATTGGTTCCTAGGTAGTATATCATTATTTACAGTTGTCCCTGGATAGTATAACATTATTCACAGTGGTCCCTGGATAGTATGTCATTATTTAACACGGTCACTGCGTAGTACATCATTATTTACTATGGTCCCAGGGTGAAAGTTTATTATTTACAGTTGTCCCTGTGTAGTTAATCATTATTTACATTGGTCCCTGTAGAGTATATCATTATTTACTGTGCTCCCGGGGTAGTATATCATTCTTTCCAGTGGTTCCCTGGGGAGTAAATCATTATTCACAGTTGTCCCTGGGTAGTATATCATTATTTACAGTGTCCCCCAGGTAGTATATCATTATTACCAGTGGCCCTTGGACAGTATATCAATTTTACAGTGGTCTCTGGATAGCACATCATTATTTACAACGGTCACAGGATGGAATTTCTTTATTTACAGTGGTCCCTGTGTCGTACATCATTGTTTACAACGGTCCCAGGGAGGAATTTCATTACTTACAGTGATCCCTGGATAGTATATCATTATTTACAGTGGTCCCTGGGTAGAATATCATTATTTACAGTGGTCCCTTGGTAGTACATCATTATTTACAGTGGTCCCTGGGTGGTATATCATTATTTACAGAGATCCCTGGGTGGTATATCATTATTTACAGAGGTCCCTGAGTGGTATAGCATTATTTACAGTGGTCCCTGGGTAGTACATCATTATTTACAGTGGTCTCTGGGTGGTATATCATTATTTACAGAGGTCCCCGAGTACAATATCATTATTGACAATGGTCCCCAGATAGTATATCATTATTTCCAGTGGCCCATGGGCAGTTTATCATTATTCACATTTGTCCCTGGGCAGTATGTCATTATTTACATTATTTCGCTGTGTAGTACATCATTATTTACAACGTTCCCGGAGTGGAATGTCATTAATTACAGTAGTCCCTCGATAGTACCTCATTAATTACAGTGCTCCCTGAGTAGAATATACATATTCACAATGGTCCCTGGGTAGTATATCTTTATTTACAGTGGTCCCTGGGTAGTATATCATTATTTACAGTGGTCAATGGAGAGTATAATATTATTTACAGTGGTCTCTGGATACTATAACATTATTTACAGAAGTCACTGGATAGAATATCATTATTAAAGTGGTCACTGTGTGGTGCATCATTAATTACAACGGTCGCAAGGTGGAATTTTATTATTTACAGTGCTCCCTGTAAAGTATCTCATTCTTTACAATGGTCCCTGGGCAATATGCCGTTATTTACAGTGGTTCCTGGGCAATATGTCGTTATTTACAGTGGTCCCTGTGTTGTACATCATTATTTACAACAGCCCCAGGGTGGAATTTGATTATTTACAGTGGTACCTGGGTCGTATATCTTTATTCAAAGTGGTCCCTGGCTAGTTTGTCGTTATTTACATTGGTCCCTAGGTAGTATATCATTATTTACAGTTGTCCCTGGATAGTATAACATTATTTACAGTGGTCCCTGGATAGTATATCATTACTTAGCGTGGTCACTGCGTAGTACATCATTATTTACTACGGTCCCAGGGTGAAATTTTATTATTTACTGTTGAACATGTGTAGTTTGTCATTATTTACAGCGGTTCCTGAGTGGTATATCATTACAAACAGCGGTTCCTGTGTAGTATATCATTATTTCCAGTGGTTCCGGTGTAGTATATCATTATTTACAGTGGTCCCTGGGTGGTATATCATTATTTACAGAGAACCCTGGGTGGTATATCATTATTTACAGAGGTCCCTGAGTGGTATAGCATTATTTACAGTGGTCCCTGGGTAGTACATCATTTTTTACAGTGGTCCCTGGGTAGTACATCATTATTTACAGTGGTCCCTGGGTGGTATACCATTATTTACAGAGGTCCCTGGGTAGTACATCATTATTTACAGTGGTCCCTGGGTAGTACATCATTATTTACAGTGGTCCCTGGGTAGTACATCATTATTTACAGTGATCCCCGGGTAGTACATCATTATTTACAGTGGTCTCTGGGTGGTATATCATTATTTACAGAGGTCCCCGAGTACAATATCATTATTGACAATGGTCCCCAGATAGTATATCATTATTTCCAGTGGCCCATGGGCAGTTTATCATTATTCACATTTGTCCCTGGGCAGTATGTCATTATTTACATTATTTCGCTGTGTAGTACATCATTATTTACAACGTTCCCGGAGTGGAATGTCATTAATTACAGTAGTCCCTCGATAGTACCTCATTAATTACAGTGCTCCCTGAGTAGAATATACATATTCACAATGGTCCCTGGGTAGTATATCTTTATTTACAGTGGTCCCTGGGTAGTATATCATTATTTACAGTGGTCAATGGAGAGTATAATATTATTTACAGTGGTCTCTGGATACTATAACATTATTTACAGAAGTCACTGGATAGAATATCATTATTAAAGTGGTCACTGTGTGGTGCATCATTAATTACAACGGTCGCAAGGTGGAATTTTATTATTTACAGTGCTCCCTGTAAAGTATCTCATTCTTTACAATGGTCCCTGGGCAATATGCCGTTATTTACAGTGGTTCCTGGGCAATATGTCGTTATTTACAGTGGTCCCTGTGTTGTACATCATTATTTACAACAGCCCCAGGGTGGAATTTGATTATTTACAGTGGTACCTGGGTCGTATATCTTTATTCAAAGTGGTCCCTGGCTAGTTTGTCGTTATTTACATTGGTCCCTAGGTAGTATATCATTATTTACAGTTGTCCCTGGATAGTATAACATTATTTACAGTGGTCCCTGGATAGTATATCATTACTTAGCGTGGTCACTGCGTAGTACATCATTATTTACTACGGTCCCAGGGTGAAATTTTATTATTTACTGTTGAACATGTGTAGTTTGTCATTATTTACAGCGGTTCCTGAGTGGTATATCATTACAAACAGCGGTTCCTGTGTAGTATATCATTATTTCCAGTGGTCCCGGTGTAGTATATCATTATTTACAGTCGTCCCTGGGTAGTATGTGATTATTTTCAGTGGTCCAATCGGGAAATTCCACCCTGGGACTTTGCAAATAATGAGGTAAATTTCCCGATTTACATTGGTCCCTGGGTAGTATATCATTATGTTGAACGGTCCCATGGTGGAATTTCATTAATAACAGAGATCCCTGCATAGTATATCATTATTTACAGAGTCCCTGGGAAGTATATCATTATTTACAGTGGTCCCTGGGCAGTATGTCATTACTTATAGTGGTTTCTGTGCAGTACATCATTATTTACAACGGCCAAAGGGTGAAATTTCAATATTTACAGTGGTCCCTTGATAGTATATCATTATTTACAGTTGTCCCTGTGTGGTACGTCATCATTTACAGTCGTCCCTGGGTAGTATATCTTTATTTACAGTGTTCTCTGGATTGTATGTCATTATATACAGTGTTCCCTGCGTAGTATATCATTATTTACGTGGTCCCTGGTAGGATGTCATTATTTTCAGTGGTCGTTGGGCAGCATGTCATTTACAGTGGTCCCTGTGTTGTACATCATTATTTACAGTTAAAAACACTTACCTTTGCAGGTGCAGGCCAGTCGATTTCAGCGGGAGCGGGGCGTTAGTGATTTCTGGGAGACCTTCACAGGAGCAGGCTAGTCAATTTCAGCGGGAGCAGTGCGCAAGTGATTTCTGGGAGGTAGGTTTCTCCTTTAAAAACACTTACATTTGCAGGAGCAGGCCAGTCGATTTCAGCGGGAGCGGTGCGTAAGTGATTTCTGGGAGGCCTTCACAGGAGCAGGCTAGTCAATTTCAGCGGGAGCAGTGCGCAAGTGATTTCTGGCAGGTAAGTTTCTCCTTTAAAAACACTTACCTTTGCAGGAGCAGGCCAGTCTATTCCAGCGGGAGCGGAGCAGGCTAGTCAATTTCAGCGGGAGCAGTTCGTTAGTGATTTCTGGGAGGTAGATTTCTCCTTTAAAAACACTTACCTTTGCTGGAGCAGGCCAGTCTATTCCAGCGGGAGCGGTGCGTTCGTGATTTCTGGGAGACCTTCACAGGAGCAGGCGAGTCAACTTAAGCGGGAGCAGTGCGCAAGTGATTTCTGGGAGGTAGGTTTCTCCTTTAAAAACACTTACCTTAGCAGGAGCAGGCCAGTAGATTTCAGCGGGAGCGGTGCGTTAGTGAATTCTGGGAGACCTTCACAAGAGCAGGCCAGTCGATTTCAGTGGGGGCGGTGCGTTCGTGATTTCTGGGAGACCTTCACAGGAGCAGGCGAGTGAATTTCAGCGGGAGCAGTGCGCAAGTGATTTCTGGGAGGTAAGTTTCTCCTTTAAAAACACTTGCCTTTGCAGGAGCAGGCCAGTCGATTTCAGCGGGAGCAGTGCGTTAGTGATTTCTGGGACACCTTCACAGGAGCAGGCGAGTCAATTTCAGTGGGAGCAGTGCGCAAGTGATTTCTGGGAGGTACGTTTCTCCTTTAAAAACACTGACCTTAGCAGGAGCAGGCCAGTAGATTTCAGCGGGAGCGGTGCGTTAGTGAATTCTGGGAGACCTTCACAAGAGCAGGCCAGTCGATTTCAGTGGGGGCGGTGCGTTCGTGATTTCTGGGAGACCTTCACAGGAGCAGGCTAGTCGATTTCAGCGGGAGCGGTGCGTTAGTGATTTCTGGGAGACCTTCACAGGAGCAGGCGAGTGAATTTCAGCGGGAGCAGTGCGCAAGTGATTTCTGGGAGGTAAGTTTCTCCTTTAAAAACACTTACCTTTGCAGGAGCAGGCCAGTCGATTTCAGCGGGAGCGGTGCGCAAGTGGTTTCTGGGAGACCTTCACAGGAGCAGGCTAGTCAATTTCAGCGGGAGCAGTGCGCAAGTGATTTCTGGGAACTAAGTTTCTCCTTTAAAAACACTTACCTTTGCAGGAGCAGGCCAGTCGATTTCGGCGGGAGCGGTGCGTTAGTGATTTCTGGGACACCTTCACAGGAGCAGGCGAGTCAATTTCAGTGGGAGCAGTGCGCAAGTGATTTCTGGGAGATACGTTTCTCCTTTAAAAACACTTACCTTTGCAGGAGCAGGCCAGTCGATTTCAGCGGGAGCGGTGCATTAGTGATTTCTGGGAGACCTTCACAGGAGCAGGCGAGTCAATTTCAGCGGGAGCAGTGCGCAAGTGATTTCTGAGAGGAGCAGATCTTGGAGTTTCAGCCTGAGCGGAACGCAGAGGCAGCTGGTGGGTGAGTATTTAGGTAAACACTTACCTGTTCCCGTTTTAGGTCCCTCTTTGCTGTGGTTATTTTAGTGTTTAACGCGGGAACAGGAAGTTCGACCCGCGGACTTCTGGGAAGTCCCTCACCAATAAATTCTGGTGGAGAGGAAACCCGAGACACTACACGTGTAGTGTCTCCCACCCGCCCTCCTCCTTTAACCTAATAATAAAGCCCATTGGTGTGAGGTAAGTACCATATTTTATTATTATTATTTTTTAAAAATGTATTTAGTTGTTAGCCAGATCTTGGTAGAAAGTTAGAGGGATGGCAGGGAAGGGAGTGCAATGTCCCTCCTGCAGGATGTTTGAGGTGAGGGATGCCGTTAGTGTCCCAGCGGATTTGACCTGCAGGAAGTGCTGCCATCTCCAGCTCCTCCAAGATCGAGTTTGGGAACTGGAGCTGGAGTTGGAAGAACGTCGGATCATTCGGGAGGCAGAGGGGGTCATAGATAGCAGCTTTAGGGAATTAGCTACACCAAAGATTGGAGATAGGTGGGTAACTGTAAGAGGGACTGGGAAGAAGCAGTCAGTGCAGGGATCCCCTGCGGTCGTTCCCCTGAGAAACAAGTATACCGCTTTGGATACTTGTGGGGGGGGGGGCGGGGACTTACCAGGGGTAAGTCAGTCGTACGGGCCTCTGGCACGGAGTCTGTCCCTGTTGCTCAGTAGGGAAGGGGGGAGAGGAGCAGAGCATTAGTAATTGGGAAATCGATAGTCAGGGGCACAGATAGGAGATTTTGTGGGAGCGTGAGAGACTCACGTTTGGTATGTTGCCTCCCAGGTGCAAGGGTACGTGATGTCTCGGATCGTGTTTTCCGGGTCCTTAACGGGGAGCGGGAGCAGCCCCAAGTCGTGGTCCACATTGGCACGAATGACATAGGTAGGAAAGGGGACAAGGATGTCAGGCAGGCTTTCAGGGAGCTAGGATGGATGTTCAGAACTAGAACAAACAGAGTTGTTATCTCTGGGATGTTGCCCGTGCCACGTCATAGTGAGATGAGGAATAGGGAGAGAGAGCAATTAAACACGTGGCTACAGGGATGGTGCAGGCGGGAGGGATTCAGATTTCTGGATAACTGGGGCTCTTTCTGGGGAAGGTGGGACCTCTACATACAGGATGGTTTACATCTGAACCTGAGGGGCACAAATATCCTGGGGGGAGATTTGTTAGTGCTCTTTGGGGGGGGGGGGGTGTTTAAACTAATGCAGCAGGGGCATGGCAACCTGGATTGCAGTTTTAGAATAAGGGAGAATGAGAGTATAGAGGTCAGGAGCACAGGTTTGACGTCGCAGGTGGGGGCCAGTGTTCAGGTAGGTGGTTTGAAGTGTGTCTACCTCAATGCCAGGAGTATACGAAACAACGTAGGGGAACTGGCAGCATGGGTTGGTACGTGGGACTTCGATGCTGTGGCCATTTCGGAGACATGGATAGAGCAGGCACATGAATGGCTGTTGCAGGTTCCGGGGTTTAGGTGTTTTAGTAAGCTCAGAGAAGGAGGCAAAAGAGGGGGAGGTGTGGCGCTGCTAGTCAAGAGCAGTATTACGGTGGTGGAGTGGATGCTAGATGGGGAATCATCTTCCGAGGTAGCATGGGCTGAGGTTAGAAACAGGAAAGGAGAGGTCACCCTGTTGGGAGTTTTTTATAGGCCTCCTAATAGTTCTAGGGTTGTAGAGGAAAGGATGGCGAGGATGATCCTGGATAAGAGCGAAAGTAACAGGGTAGTTATTATAGGAGACTTTAACTTTCCAAATATTGACTGGAAAAGATATAGTTCGAGTACATTAGATGGGTCATTTTTTGTACAGTGTGTGCAGGAGGGTTTCCTGACACAATATGTTGACAGGCGAACAAGAGGCGAGGCCACGTTGGATTTGGTTTTGGGTAATGAACCAGGCCAGGTGTTGGATTTGGAGGTAGGAGAGCACTTTGGGGACAGTGACCACAATTCGGTGACGTTTACGTTAATGATGGAAAGGGATAAGTATACACCGCAGGGCAAGAGTTATAGCTGGGGGAAGGGCAATTATGATGCCATTAGACGTGACTTGGGGGGGGGGGGTAAGGTGGAGAAGTAGGCTGCAAGTGTTGGGCACACTGGATAAGTGGAGCTTGCTCAAGGATCAGCTACTGCGTGTTCTTGCTAAGTATGTACCGGTCAGGCAGGGAGGAAGGCGTAGAGCGAGGGAACCGTGGTTTACCAAAGAAGTGGAATCTCTTGCTAAGAGGAAGAAGGAGACCTATGTGAAGATGAGGTGTGAAGTTTCAGTTGGGGCGATGGATAGTTACAAGGTAGCGAGGAAGGATCTAAAGAGAGAGCTAAGACGAGCAAGGAGGGGACATGAGAAGTATTTGGCAGGTAGGATCAAGGAAAACCCAAAAGCTTTCTATAGGTATGATAGGAATAAGCGAATGACTAGGGAAAGAGTAGGACCAGTCAAGGACAGGGATGGGAAGTTGTGTGTGGAGTCTGAAGATATAGGCGAGATACTAAATGAATATTTTTCGTCAGTATTCACTCAGGAAAAAAGATAATGTTGAGGAGGAGAATGCTGAGACCCAGGCTATTAAAATAGATGGCATTGAGGTACGCAGGGAAGAGTAGTTGGCAATTCTGGACAGGCTGACAATAGGTAAGTCACCGGGGCCTGAATGGATTTATCCAAGGATTCTCTGGGAGGCCAGGGAAGAGATTGCTGGACCTTTGGCTTTGAATTTTATGTCATCATTGGCTACATGAATAGTGCCAGAGGACTGGAGGATAGCAAATGTGGTCCCTTTGTTCAAAAAGGGGAGCAGAGACAACCCCGGCAACTATAGACCGGTGAGCCTCACGTCTGTAGTGGGTAAAGTCTTGGAGGGGATTATAAGAGACGAGATTTATAATCATCTACATAGGAATAATATGATCAGGGATAGTCAGCATGGCTTAGTGAATGGTAGGTTATGCCTCACAAACCTTATTGAGTTCTTTGAGAATGTTACTGAACAGGTAGACGAGGGTAGAGCAGTTGATGTGGTGTATATCGATTTCAGCAAAGCGTTTGATAAGGTTCCCCCACGGTAGGCTATTGCAGAAAATACGGAGGCTGGGGATTGAGGGTGATTTAGAGATGTGGATCAGATATTGGCTAGCTGAAAGAAGACAGAGGGTGATGGTTGATGGGGAATGTTCAGAATGGAGTTCAGTTACAAGTGGAGTACCACAAGGATCTGTTCTGGGGCCGTTGCTGTTTGTCATTTTTATCAATGACCTAGAGGAAGGTGCAGAAGGGTGGGTAAGTAAATTTGCAGACGATCCTAAAGTCGGTGGTGTTGTCGACAGTGTGGAAGGATGTAGCAGGTTACAGAGGGATATAGATAAGCTGCAAAGCTGGGCTGAGAGGTGGCAAATGGAGTTTAATGTAGAGAAGTGTGAGGTGATTCACTTTGGAAGGAATAACAGGAATGCGGAATATTTCGCTAATGGTAAAGTTCTTGGAAGTGTGGATGAGCAGAGGGATCTATGTGTCCATGTACATAGATCCCTGAAAGTTGCCACCCAGGTTGATAGGGTTGTGAAGAAGGACTATGGAGTGTTGGCCTTTATTGGTAGAGGGATTGAGCTCCGGAGTCAGGAGGTCATGTTGCAGCTGTACAAAACTCTGGTACGGCCGCATTTGGAGTATTGTGTACAGTTCTGGTCACCGCATTATAGGAAGTAAGTGGAGGCTTTGGAGTGGGTGCAGAGGAGATTTACCAGGATGTTGCCTGGTATGGAGGGAAAATCTTATGAGGAAAGGCTGATGGACTTGAGGCTGTTTTCGTTAGAGAGAAGAAGGTTAAGAGGAGACTTAATAGAGGCATACAAAATGATCAGGGTGTTAGATAGGGTGGACAGTGAGAGCCTTATCCCGCGAATGGAAATGGCTGGCACGAGGGCACATAGCTTTAAGCTGAGGGGTAATAGATATAGGACAGAGTTCAGAGGTAGGTTCTTTACGCAAAGAGTAGTGAGGCCGTGGAATGCCTTACCTGCAACAATAGTGAACTCGCCAAAATCATTATTTACAGTCGTCCCTGGATAGTATGTGATTATTTTCGGTGGTCCCTGTGCAGTGCCTCATTATTCACAAAGGTCCCAGTGTTAAATTTCATTATTTACAGTGGTCCCTGTGTCGTCCATCATTATTATCAATGGTCCTTGGGTAGTATATCATGATTTTGGACGGTCCCATGGTGGAATTTCATTGTTAACAGAGGCTCCTCGTTAGTACATCATTTTTTACAACGGTCCCAGGGTGAAATTTCATTATTTCCAGTGGTCCATGGATAGTACATCATTATTTACAGTTGTCCCTGTGTAGTATATCTTTATTTCCAGTAGTCTCTGGATAGTATGTCATTATTTACAGTGTTCCCTGGGTAGTTTCTCGTTTTGTACGTGGTCCCTGGGTAGGATATCATTATTTACAGTGGTCGCTGGGCAGCATGTCATTTACAGTGGTCCCTGGGTAGTACATCATTATTTACAACGGGCCCAGTGTGGAATTTCAATATTTATAGTAGTCCCTTGGTAGTATATCATTATTACAGTGAACCCTGTGGAATATATCATTATTTACATCGGTCCCTGGGTGGAATATCATGAGTTACAGTGGTTCCTGGGTAGTTTATCAATATTTACAGTGGTCCCTGGGTCGTATACTATTATTTAAAGCGGACCCTGGGGAATATATCATTATTTACAGTGGTCCCTGGGGAATATATCATTATTTGCAGTGGTCCCTGTGCAGCACAATATTATTTACAAAGTTCCCAGTGTGGAATTTCATTATCTAGTGGTCCCTTGGCAGTTTTTCATTATTTATCGCCGTCCCTGTGAATCATTAATTACAGTGGTCGCTGGTCAGTATGTCACTTACAGTGGTCCCTGTGTAGTACATCATTATTTACAACGGTCCCAGGGTAGAATTTCATTTTTTACGGTTGTCTTTGGGTAGAGTATCATTATTTACAGTGGTTCCTGGGTGGTATATGACTACTTACAGCGGTCCCTGTGTAGTATATCAGTATTTACAGTGCTCCTGGGTAGTATAGCATTATTCACAGTCGTACCTGGGTAGTGTGTGATTATTTTCAGTGGTCCCTGTCCAGTACCTCATTATTTACAATGGTCCCAGCGTTAAATTTCATTATTTACATTGGCCCCTGTGCAGTACATCATTATTATCAATGGTCCTTGGGTAGTATATCATTATTATGAACGGTCCCAGGCTGGCATTTCATTATTAACATCGGTCCCTGGATGGTATATCATTATTTACAGTGTCTCTGGGTAGTATATCATTATTTACAGTTGTCCCTGGGCAGTATGTCATTATTTACAGTGGTTCCTGTGTAATACATCATTATTTACAACGGTCCCAGGGTGACATTTCAATATTTACAGTGGTCCCTGGATAGTCTCGCATCATTTACAGTCATCCCTGGGTAGTATATCTTTATTTAAAGTGGTCTCTGGATAGTATGTAATTATTTACAGTCGTCCTTGGCTCGCATATCTGTATTTACAGTGGCCCCTTGGTAGTATATTATTATTTGCAGAGCTCCCTCTGCAGTACGTCATTATTTACAGTGGTCCCTTGGTAGTATATAATTATTTACAGTTGTCCCTGGGCAATATATCATTACTTACAGTGGTTCCTGTGTAATACATCATTATTTACAACTGTCCCAGGGTGGAATTTCATTATTCACAGTAGTCTCTGTATTGTATATCATTATTTACAGTGGCCCTGGTTGAATACCATTATTTACAGTTTTTCTGGATAGTATGTCATTATTTACAGAGGTCCCTGTGTGGTACATCATTTGCAGTGGTCCCGCGGTAGTATATCATTTTTCACAGTGGTCCCTGGGCAGTATGTCATTATTTACAGTGGTCCTTGGGTAGTATAGTATGTTTTTACTGTGGTCCCTGTGTAGTACATAATTATTTACAACGATCCCAGTGTGGAATTTCATTACTTACAGTGGTCCCTTGGTAATATGCCATTATTTACAGTGGTCCCTGGGTAGTATGCCATTATTTACTGTGATCTTTGAGTTGTATATCATTATTTACAGAGGTCCCTAGGTAGTATATTTTTATTTACAGTGGTCCCTAGGTAGTCTGTTATTATTAACAGTGGTCTCTGGCATTATATCACTATTTACAGCGGTCTCTTGCAGTATCATTATTTGCAGTGGTCCCTGGGTAGTATATCATTGTTTCGAGTGTTCCCTGGGTAGCATATCATCATTTACAATGATCCCAATATCATTATTTACAGCGTGCAGTCTATCATTATTTACAGTGGTCCCTGTGTAGTTTATCATTCTTTGCAGTGTTTCCTGGGTAGTGTATCATTGTTTCGAGTGTTCCCTGGGTAGTATATCATCATTTACAATGATCCCTGTGCAGAATATCATTATTTACAGAGATCTGTGCCGTTATATATTATTATTCGTAGTGGCCCTGGGCAGTGTTTCACTTTTTACAGTGCTTGCTGGATAGTATATCATTATCTACAGTGGTCCCTGTGTAGTATACTATTATTTACAGTGGCCCTTTTATGTTATATCATCATTTACATTATTCCATGTGTAGTATATCATTATTTACCGTGGTCCCTGGATAGCACGTCATTATTTGCAGTGTTCGCAGGATAGTATATCGTAACTTACAGTGGTCCCTTTGCAGTATATCATTAATTATAGTGGATCCTTGGTACTATTTCATTGTTTACAGTGGTGCCTTGGCAATGACATTATTTTACAGTGGTTCCTAAATTGTATAGCATCATTTTTAGTGGTTTCTGTCGACTATGTTCATTATTTACAGAGCTCCTTGAGTAGCATATCATTAATTACATTGCTCCCTTGGTAGTATATCGTTCTTTACAGTGGTTCCTAAGTTGTATGTCTTTATTGACGTTGTTCCGTGGGTAGTATATCATTCTTTACTGTAGTCCCTGTGTAGTATATCCTTATTCACAGTGGTTCCTTGATTGTATATCAATATTTACAGTGGTAACTCTGCAGTATATTACGTGATGTCGTGGTCCTGGATAGCATATCATTATTTACTTTGTTCCCTTGATAGAATGTCATTATTTACTGTAGTCCCTGTGCATGATACCATTATTTCCAGTTTTCTGTTTGTAGTATATCATTTTGTACAGTGGACACTAAGCAGGATATCATTATTTAACGTGGTTCCTCGGTAGTACATTATTATAATACACTGGGCCCTGTGCAGTACTCCATTATTTATAGTAGTTCCTGGGTAGTTTATCATTTTAATACACTAGTCCCTGGGCAGTATATTGTCATTTAAGAGTACGTTTCAGAAATGGGTGTTTAGAAATTGGTGTATATTAATATCTGTAGTGAGAGAACCATTAAGAAATGGGTGCTTATTACTGCAGTGATGTCAGAGAGTGGGCGGGGCTGGGCTGTCTGTCAGCATTTTACTTTAGCTTTTGGCTGCTTGCTGCAGGGTGTGTTTTTGTTTCGTTTTCAGTGTTTGAGCTGACGCCAGACCAAGCTGGTGTACTCCTGTTCTCTCTGCCATCAAAAGACTATCTCATGATCATTTGGTGAATTTAGAATTATAAATGTTCTCAGTAGTGAATGTCAACTTAATGTGCTTCTGGTAAAATGTGTCTTAAGCCTTCTGGATGTTAAAAAGACAGCTTACGGATTATTCAGTGTTGTACACTTTGGAGTTTGTATTTGAATTAATGGTTGCTAAGGTGTTCACTGTTTGTTTTAAAAAGGTTAACTTGAGTTCATTGAATAAACATTGTTTAGCTTTCAAAAATGCTTTTCCATTTCTGATGTACCACTCCTGTAGAGGGCCGTGTGCTCCCCATACCACAATTAGTAAAATTGTGGGTCAGGTGAACTCCACTCATATAGTTTGGGGTTCTCTAAACCTTGGCTCATAACAAATTGGGGGCTCGCCCGGAATAAAAGTCTACTTATTGGATTGGTTTAGTGAACTTAAAGACAGTGAGGGGTGAGCATATTGTGGTTGCTGATCAGATGTGGTATTCGACTTTATGTGTGGAGTGTGTTGTGGACAATGGCTCTTTCAGAGGCTCTGACGTTTTTGGGGGTGGAGACAGTCACACGCAGTACCTTACGGACAGAGACTAAAAGCAGACTGTTAGATTTGGCAAAAATATTGCAGTTAACATTGCCTGACAAAATGCGAAAAGATGAGGGAATTATGGCGCTGGCTAAGCATTGAAAGTTGCCTGAGATACAGTTTGACTCTTTGGAAATGGCAAAACTTAAGTTGCAAATTAAACAAATGGAACATGAGAAATAATTAAAGCAGCTTGAATACGAAAGAGATAGAGAGGAAAAAGAAAGAGAAAGGGAGATACAGATCAGGAAAACATTTGAAGAGATAGAGGTTGAACTTCAGAACATGGCCGTGAAACATAACACTCAGTTAAAATTGGCAATCGTAAAGGGAAACGTACAGTTGGATGATAGTGATGATGATAGTGAGAAAGAGCGTCAGAGTTGAAGGCTTTGTGGGGATCTATTTAAATCTTTCCAAACATTGCCAAGGTTTGACGAGAAGGAGGTAGAAGCCTTTTTCAGTTCATTTGAGAAGGTGGCTAAACAAATGAAATGGTCACAGCACATGTGGTTATTACTGATTCAAACAAAGCTAGTGAAGTGTTTGCATCAATACCGGAGGAGGGCCGTATGAGGAGGTGAAAAAGCCCATCTTGGGTGCATATGAACTAGTGCCTGAAGCTTACAGACAAATGTTTCGAATTTTAATGAAAGAATTTGGTCAAACATGCATGGTGTTTGAAAGGCTCAAACAGAGTAATTTTGATCAGTGGATCAGGGCTTTGAAAATAGGCAAAACGTATGAAGCTCTCGGAGAAATTATACTATTGGAGGAGTTTAAAAATTAAATTCCTGATGTAGTGGGGACTCATGTGGAAGAACAGAGGGTTAAAACTGCGAGATTAGCAGCAGAAATGGCAGATGATTATGAATTAGTGCATGAATCAAAGCTTGGTTTCCGACATCAGTTTCAGCCTGTGAGGGATAGAAACTGGGGACATGAGAAATACTCAAGTGGTAAAAGTAAAGGTGATCTGATGGGAGATAATAAGGAGAGTGTACCTCAGATTAAAAAAGAAATCCAGGAGGGTGGAAACGAAATGAAGACTTTCAAATGTTTTCACTGTAATAAACTAAGCCATATAAAGTCACAGTGTTGGTGGGTGAAGAAAAGCACTGGGAAGACTGATGTGGTAAAACGAGATAAGACAGTGGTGTTTGTTAAAGTGGTAAAGGAAAGCCCAAGTGAAGCGAAGGAGGTGCAAACGATTGTACAGCCTGTTCAAGAAGTGATTGATAAAAAGATGCTAGATCACTTTAAAGAATTTACTCATGTGTATCAGGAGGAGGAGGTATAGAAGTCACAATTTTAAGAGATACGGGAGCTAGACAATCTTTCATGGTAAGAGATGAGGAGTTATGTAGTTTGGGAAGAATGTTGTCAGAAAAGGTGGTAAAAGTGGAATTTAGGGTGAGAGGAGTAGTCAATTGTGTAAGGTGAGTTACGAAAGTCCAGTGAAGAGTGGTGAAGTGGCAGTCGGAGTAACAGAGAAACTATCTTGTCCAGGAATACAGTTCATCTTGGGTAATGATATCGCTGGGTCGCAGGTGTGAGCGATGCCTACTGTGGTTGATAAGCCAGTGGAACATCAGACAACTGAAGTGTTGAAGGACGAATATCCTGGAATTTTTCCGGATTGTGTAGTAACAAGATCGCAAAGTCACAGGTTAAGGCAAGAGGAGTAATCAATGAGTGAAGATGAAGTAGACGTGCAATTATCAGAAACGATTTTTGATCAGATGGTTGAAAAATAACAAGAACAGGTGGAGGATGAGGCGGATATTTTTAGTTCTGGAAAATTGGCGGAGTTACACAAAATGATATAGAAATAAAACGGATGTATCAGAAAGCACACACGGAAGAGGAATCTGCGTAGAAACAAGAGTGTTATTACCGTAAAAGTGATGTCTTGATGAGAAAATGCAGACCATTATATATGCAGGCGGATGAAAAGTGGGCAGAAGTTCATCAAGTAGTATTGCCGGTAGAAAGGAGGTGTTGCGAGTTGCACATGAGGTACCAGTGGGAGCTCATTTGGGAATACAGAAAACTCAAGCTAAATTGCAAAAACATTTTTATTGGTCTGGACTACATAAAGATGTAGTTAAATTTTGTCAATCATGTCACACATGTCAAGTGAGTGGGAAACATCAAGCGATGACAAAACCAGCGCCCTTAATACACATTCCAGCATTTGAGGAACCTTTTACAAGGGTCATAATTGATTGCGTAGGACCGCTTCCTAAAACGAAAAGTGGAAATCAATATCTTTAGATTACAATGGACGTGTCAACTCGGTTTCCAGAGGCCATTCCAGTACGTAATATTACAGCTAAAAAGATTGTGGAGGAATTACTTAATTTCTTTATGAGATATGGACTGCCCACAGAAATACAATCGGATCAAAGATCAAATTTTACCTCAATGTTGTTCAAAGAAGTTATGGATAGCTGAGGAATAAAACAATTTAAATCAACTGCGTACCATCCAGAATCGCAGGGAGCGTTAGAAAGGTGGCATCAGGCATTAACTACAATGTTGAGGGTTTATTCTCAGGATTATCAATAGGATTGGGATAAAGGATTTCATTCGTACTGTTTGTAATTAAGAATGCACCGAATGCGTCAACCAAATTTAGTCTTTCTGAACTAATTTTTGGTCATGAGGTAAGAGGACCAATTAAATTGATGAATGAAAAATTGGTGAGAGAGAAATCGGAACTTACATTATTGGATGATGTGTCAAATTTCAGGGAACGATTAAATAGAGCAGGTGAATTGGCTGGAAAACATTTAAAAGGTGCACAAAATGTGATGAAACGAGTAGCGGACAAGAAATCCAAAGTTCGTAGTATTGCCTGTGGAGATACAGTGTTAGTATTGTTACCAGTGGTAGGTGAACCTTTAAAAGCTAGGCTTTGTGGACCTTATCAAACTGAAAGGGAATTAAGTGAGGTGAATTATGTGGTAAAAACACCAGATAGAAGGAAGACTCACCGCGTGTGTCATGTGAATATGCTTAAAAGGTACTTTGAAAGGGAAGGAGAGAAAAATGAGGTTTTAATTCGTCTAACTAAAAGTAACGAACCAAATTCAGATGACTGTGAATTTGACATACCTCAAATTAAATTGGAAAACGTGGATGTTCCTAAAAATTGGGATAAATTGTTGAGTAACCTTCCAGAGGAAAAACGAACTGACCTGAAAGAGTTATTGATATCACATGGGCAAGTTTGTGGAGATAAATCGGGAAGCACTAAAATGGCTATACATGATGTAGATGTGGGAAATGCTGTTCCAATCAAAAACATCCATACAGACTTAACTCTTTAAAACTGGCACAGGTTAACAAAGAGATTGAGAGTATGCTTAAAAATGGCATAATTGAAGTGTGTTGCAGGCAATGAAGCTCACCCATAGTGATGGTACCAAAACCAGACGTTACGCAACGGATGTGTGTGGACTATAGAAAGGTTAATGCAGTTGCAAGAACCGACTCTTATCCTATCCCACGTTTGGAGGATTGCATTCAGAAAGTGGGACAATCAGCTTTTATTTCCAAACTTGGTTTACATAAAGGCTTCGGCAGGTGCCTTTATCCGACAGGGCGAAGGAGATTTCAGCTTTTGTGACTCCAGATGTTGTATACCAATTCAACGTTCAGCCATTTGGCATGAAAAACGCCTCAGCCACATTCAAACGGTTAACTAACAAAGTTGTTTCAGGATTACCCAATTGTGCGGTATCCATCCACGATCTGGTAATTTTCAGCCAGACATGGAAAGAATATTTAAAACATCTGATGGAGTTGTCCGATCGACTTCAGGAGGAGGGTTTGGTGGTATACCTAGCCAATGGGAATTTGGAAAAGCCCACGTCACTTTCCTTGGCCATACAATCGGACAGGGTCGAATGGTCACACGGGATGTGAAACCAACAGTTATTGGGGAGTTTCCGATACCCTCGACACGACCGGAAATAATGAGATTTAATGGTAGGAGTGGATTTTACCTCAAATTTGTATCGAATATTTGTAGCGTTGTTGCTCCACTGATAGACTTGCTGAACACACGTCGAAACTTTCAGTGGACAGCGGACTTTAACAGGCATTTGACAGCCGGAAACTGTGATAACCTATGCTCCTGTGTTGGAGAATTGCAGGGAACTCTGTGATCAGATTGAACTAATGTATCTGGTTTTAAAGAGAAATGCCGAGGCGTAGAGAAATGGACGGGTTGTTCAAAGTGACTATCAATCGAGAAGGATTTCAGTTGGAGGAAGAAGAAACAAACTTGAATATATTATTATACCTGTTTGCCTGTGTTGTTTTTTTGAAGCGAAAAAGTATATTTACTGTGTGCATTTCTTAAAGGATAGTGAAAAGGTGAAAAATGAAACCATCTTGAAGTTGATGGGTTTTTTTTTCTGGGGGGGAGTTGTCATGTGAGAGTAGCTTTAAGAAATGGGTATTTAAGAATTGTACATTGAAGAAATGGGTGTTTATAAGTGATGTCAGAGTGTGGGTGGAGCTGGGCTGTCCGTCAGCTTTTTACTTTCATTTTAGTCTGTTTGCTGCAAGGTGTGTTTTAGATTCGTTTGCAGAGCTGGATAGCTGCAGTCACAGCAGAAGGGGTTATTAGTCTCTCTATCTGTAATCTAAAGACTGTAAATCGATCCTTTGATGATTTGAAACTAATAACTGCTCTCAGTCGTGATGTCAACCTGATGTGCTTCTGTTTAAAGTTTTTGTTCAAGACATAGAACATAGAACATTACAGCGCAGTACAGGCCCTTCGGTCGCTGATGTTGCACCGACCTGTGAAACCACTCGAAAGCCCACCTACACTGTTCCCTTATCGTCCATATGTCTATCCAATGACCTTTTGAATGCCCTTAATGTTGGTGAGTCCACTACTGTTGCAGGCAGGGCATTCAACGCCCTTACTACTCTATGAGTAAAGAAACTACCTCTGACATCTGCCTTATATCTGTCTCCCCTCAATTTAAAGCTATGTCCCCTCGTGCTAGACATCACCATGCGAGGAAAAAGGCTCTCACTGTCCACCCTATCCAATCCTCAGATCATCATGTATGCCTCAATTAAGTCACCTCTTAACCTTCTTCTCTCTAAGGAAAACAGCCTCAGGTCCCTCGGCCTTCCCTCATAAGATCTACCCTCCAGACCAGGCAACATTCTGGTAAATCTCCTCTGCACCCTTTCCAATGCTTCCACATCCTTCCTTTCATGCGGCGACCAGAATTGCACGAAATACTCCAAATGCGGCAGCACCAGAATTTTGTACAGCTGCAACATGACCTCATGGCTCCGAAACTCAATCCCTGTACCAATAAAAGCTAACACACCGTACGCCTTTTTTACAACCCTCTCAACCTGGGTGGCAACTTTCCGGGATCTATGTATATGGACACCGAGATCGCTCTGTTCATCCACACTACCAAGAATCTTACCATTAGCCCAGTACTCTGTCTTCCTGTTTTTCCATCCAAAATGAATCACCTCACACTTTTCTGCATTAAACTCCATTTGCCACCACTCAGCCCAGCTCTGCAGCTTATCTATGTCCCTCTGTAACTTGTGACCTCCTTCCGCACTGTCCACAACTCCACTGAATTTTGTGTCATCTGCAAATTTACTCACCCATCCTTCTACGCCCTCCTCCAGGTCATTTATAAAAATGCCAAACAGCAGTGGCCCCAAAACAGATCCTTGTGTTACACCACTATTAACTGGACTCCAGTCTAAACATTTCCCATCAACCACCGCCCTTTGTCTTCTTCCAGCTAGCCAATCTCTGATCCAAACTGCTAAATCATCCTGAATCCCATGCCTCCGCATTTTCTGCAATAGCCTACCGTGGGGAACGTTATCAAACGGTTTACTGAAATCCATATACACCACATCAACGGCTTTACCCTCATCCACCTGTTTGGTCACCTTCTCAAAGAACTCAATAAGGTTTGTGAGGCATGGCCTACCCTTCACAAAACTGTGTTGACTATCCCTAATCAAATTAATCCTTTCCAGCTGAGTATACATCCTATCTCTTATTAACCTTTCCAAGACCTTGCCCACAACCGAAGTAAGGCTCACTGTCTTTCGTTACCGGGGTTGTCTCTACTCCCCTTCTTGAACAAAGGGAGAACATTTGCTGTCCTCCAGACTGATGGCACTATTCCTCTAGACAATGATGACATAAAGATCAAAGCCAAAGGCTCATCTCCTCCCAATCTTCCCAGAGAATCCGAGGATAAATCCCATCCGGCCCAGGGGACGTATCTATTTTCACACCTTCCAAAATTGCTAACACCTCCTCCTTATGAAACTCAAGCCCTTCTAGGCTAGTAGCCTGTATCTCTGTATTCTCCTCGACAACACTGTCCTTTTCCTGTGTGAATGCTGACGGAAAATATCCATTTAGCACCTCTCCTATCTCCTCGGACTCGACGCACAACTGCACACTACTGTCCTTGATTGGCCCTACTCTTACCCCAGTCATTCTTTTATTCCTGACATATCTATAGATAGCTTTAGGTTGATCCTACTTGCCAAAGACTTCTCGTCCCCTCCTGGCTCTTCTTAGCTCTCTCTTTAGGTCCTTCCTAGCTAACTTGTAACTCTCGAGCGCCCTAACTGAACCTTCATGTCTCATCTTTACATAAGCCTCCTTCTTCCTCTTGACAAGTGTTTCGCCTGCTTTTGTAAACCACGGTTCCCTCGCTCGCCCACTTCCTCCCTGTCTGACAGGAACATACTTATCAAGGGCACACAGTAGCTGTTCCTTGAACAAGCTCCATGTTTCCATTGAGCCCATCCCCTGCAGTATTCCTCCCCATCCAATGCATCCTAAGTATTTCCTCGTCGCATCATAATTGCCATTCCTCCAGATATAACTCTTGCCCTGCGGTATATACCTATCCCTTTCCATCACTAATGTAAACTTAATGGAATTGTGGTCACTAACACTAAAGTGCTCACCGACCTCCAAATCTAACATCTGTCCTGGTTCATTACCCAGTACCAAATCCAAGATGGCCTCGCCTCTCGTTGGCCTATCTACAGACTGTGTCAGGAAACCTGCACACATTGGACAAAAACGCACCCATCTAAAGTACTCGAACTATAGCGTTTCCAGTCAATATTTGGAAGGCTAAAGTCCCCCATAACAACTTCCCTGCTGCTTTCGCTCCTACCCAGAATCATCTTTGCAATCCTTTCCTCTACATTTCTGGAACTTTCCGTAGGCCTATAGAAAACCCCTAACAGGGTGACCTCACCTTTCCTGTTTCTAACTTCAGCCCATACCACCTCAGGAGACGAGTCCTCATCAAACGTTCTTTCGGCCACCGAAATACTGTCTTTGCCTAACAATGCCACGCCTCCCCCTCTTTTACCACATTCCCTGAGCTTTCTGAAATATCTTAACCCCGGCACCTGCAACAACCATTCCTGTCCCTGCTCTATCCATGTCTCCGGAATGGCCACAACATCGATGTCCCAGGTACCAACCAATACCGCAAGTTCCCCCACCTTATTCCGGATGCTCCTGGCATTGAAGTAGACACACTTTAAACCACCTTCCTGTCTGCCGGTACACTCCTGCAACTTATGGATGTTCAAAGGACAACTTAAGGATTACTTAGTGTTGTATTCCTTGGGGGTTGTATTTGAATTGATGGTTGCTAAGATGTTCATTGAATGTTTGAAAAAGCTTAACTTGAGTTCATAGAATAAGCATTGTTTCGCTTTGAAAATTTCCATTTCTGCTGTACCACACCTGTAGAGTGGGCCGTGTGCTCCCCACACCACAATCTATTAAAAGTTGTGGGTCAGGTGACCTCCATGATAGACTTTGGGGTTCTCAAAACTCTGGCCCATAACGGGTCGAGCAAGGCTAAATTTATACGTCTTCGACGCGGAACGTGGTTAAATTTATCTGTCTTCGAGGCTGAGCATGGCTCAACTTTAAACGTCTGCGGCAGAGCATGGTTAAGTTTTAAACATCTTCGAGACAAACCATGGCGAAATTTTAAACAAAGTAGAGGCGGAGCATGGCTAAATTATAAACATCTGTGAGGCAGAGTATGTCGAAGTATTAAACATCTAAGATGCCGATCACGGCTAAAGTTTCGACATATTCCTGGCCGAACATGGCTAAATTTACAACATCTTCGAGGCCGAACATGTGTAAATATTAAATATCTTCAAGGCAGAGGATGGCTAAATTTTAAATATCTTCGAGGCCAATCATGGCTCAGTTTCAAACGTCTTTGAGGCCAAACATGGCTAAAGTTTAAACGTCTTGGACGCCGAGCATGGCTAAATTTTAAATGTCTTAGAGACCAAACATGGCTAAAGTTTAAACGTCTTGGATGCCGAGCATGGCTACATTTTAAACGTCTTAGGGGCCAAACATGGCTAAAGTTTAAGCGTCTTGCTGCCGAGTCTCTGTAAACATTGAACATTTTCGAGGCCGAGCATGGCTAAATTTTAAACATCTTCGAGGCCGAGATTGGCAACATTTTGTCCACATTCCAGGCTGAGCATGGCTAAAATGTAAGCATCTTCCAGGCAGAGGATAGGTAAATTTTAAACACCTTAGAGGTCGAGCATGGCTAAAATTTAAACATCATAGACGCCGAGTTGGCTAAATTTTAAACGTCTTAGATGCAGAGCATGACAAAATTCTAAACATCATCAAGGCCGAGCATGACTAAATTTCAAACATTCTCAAGGCCTTGCATGACTAATTTTAATCATTTTTGAGGCCCAGAATGACTAAATTTTAAAACTCTTAGAGGTCGAGCATGGCAGAATTTTTTCAAAAAATGATTTTTCAACAAATTTCGCATGGCCAAACCACCTACCCTGCACATCATTGGGTTCAGTACGAAGTCTTACAACACCAGGTTAAAGTCCAACAGGTTTGTTTCGATGTCACTAGCTTTCGGAGCGCTGCTCCTTCCTCAGGTGAATGAAGAGGTATGTTCCAGAAACGTATATATAGACAAATTCAAAGATGCCAAACAATGCTAGGAATGCGACTATTAGCAGGTGATTGAATCTTTACAGATCCAGAGATGGGGTAACCCCAGGTTAAAGAGGTGTGAATTGTGTCAAGCCAGGGCAGTTGGTAGGATTTCGCAGGCCAGATGGTGGGGGATGAATGTAATGCGCCATGAATCCCAGGTCCCGGTTGAGGCCGTACTCATGTGTGTGGAACTTGGCTATAAGTTTCTGCTCGGCGATTCTGCGTTGTCGCGGGTCATGAAGACCGCCTTGGAGAGCGCTTACCCGGAGATCAGAGGCTGAATGCCCTTGACTGCTGAAGTGTTCCCCGACTGGAAGGGAACATTCCTGCCTGGTGATTGTTGCGCGATGTCCGTTCATTCGTTGTCGAAGCGTCTGCATGGTCTCGCCAATGTACCACGCTTCGGGACATCCTTTCCTGCAGTGTATGAGGGAGACAACGTTGGCCGAGTCGCACGAGTATGTACCGCGTACCTGGTGGGTGGTGTTCTCACGTGTGATGGTGGTATCCATGTCGATGATCTGGCACGTCTTGCAGAGATTGCCATGACAGGGTTGTGTGGTGACGTGGTCACTGTTCTGAAGACTGGGTAGTTTGCTGCAAACAATGATTCGTTTGAGGTTGCGCGGTTGTTTGAAGGCAAGTAGTGGAGGTGTGGGGATGACCTTGGCAAGATGTTCATCATCATCAATGACGTGTTGAAGGCTGTGAAGAAGATGACGTAGTATCTCCGCTCCGGGGAAGTACTGGACGACGAAGGATATTCTGGCGGTTGTGTCCCATGTTTGTCTTCTGAGGAGGTCAGTCCGGTTTTTCGCTGTGGCGCGTTGGAACTGTCGATCGATGAGTCGAGTGCCATATCCCGTTCGTACGACGGCATCTTTCAACGTCTGTAGATAACTGTTACGCTCCTCCTCGTCTGAGCAGATCCTGTGTATACGGAGCGCGTGTCCATAGGGGATGGCTTCTTTCATGTGTTTAGGGTGGAAGCTGGAGAAGTGGAGCATCATGAGGTTATCCGTGGGTTTGCGGTTAAGCAAAGTGCTGAGGTGACCGTCCTTGATGGAGACGAGTGTGCCCAAGAATGCAACTGATTTTGCAGAGTAGTCCATGGTGAGTCTGATGGTTGGATGGAACTTATTAATGTCATCGGGTAGTCGTTTCAGTGATTCTTCGCCGTGGGTCCAAAGGAAAAAAATGTCATCGATGTATCTGGTGTATAACGTCGGTTGAAGGTCCTGTGCGGTGAGTAGGTCGCGTTCAAACTTGTGCATGAAGATGTTGGCGTATTGGGGTGCGAATTTGGTCCCCATGGCTGTTCCGTGCGTCTGGATGAAGAACTTGTTGTCGAAGGTGAAGACGTTGTGATCCAGAATGAAGCGGATGAGTTGCAGAATTGCGTCTGGAGATTTGCAGTTGTCGGTGTTGAGTACTGAGGCTGTTGAAGCAATGCCGTCGTCATGGGGGATGCTGGTGTAGAGTGCCGAGACGTCCATTGTGACGAGGAATGTTCCCGGTTCAACTGGTCCATGGGTGCTGAGTTTCTGTAAGAAGTCCGGCGTGTCGCGACAGAAGCTGGGTGTACCTTGTACGATGGGTTTCAAGATGCCCTCGATGTAGCCAGGGAGGTTCTCACACAGGGTCCCATTGCCTGAAACGATAGGGCGGCCTGGTGTGTTGGCCTTATGTATTTTCGGGAGGCAGTAGAGATCTCCAATGCGGGGAGTACGTGGGATGAGAGCACGTAGGGTGCTCTGAAGATCTGGATCCAAGGTCTTCATCAGTCTGTTAAGTTACATCGAGGGCATCTTGAAACCCATCGTACAAGGTACACCCAGCTTCTATCGCGACACGACGGACTTCCGACAGAAACTCAGCACCCATGGACCAGTTGAACCAGGAACATTCCTCGTCACAATGGACGTCTCGGCACTCTGCACCAGCATCCCCCATGACGACGGCATTGCTGCAACAGCCTCAGTACTCAACACCGACAACTGCCAATCTCCAGACGCAATTCTGCAACTCATCCGCTTCATTCTGGATCACAACGACTTCACCTTCGACAAGTTCTTCATCCAGACGCACGGAACAGCCATGGGGACCAAATTCGCACCCCAATACGCCAACATCTTCATGCACAAGTTTGAACAGGACCTACTCACCGCACAGGACCTTCAACCGACGTTATACACCAGATTCATCGATTACATTTTTTTCCTTTGGACCCACGGCGAAGAATCACTGAAACGACTACACGATATAATTAATAAGTTCCATCCAACCATCAGACTCACCATGGACTACTCTCCAAAATCAGTTGCATTCTTGGACACACTCGTCTCCATCAAGGACGGTCACCTCAGCACTTCGCTTTACCGCAAACCCACGGATAACCTTACGATGCTCCACTTCTCCAGCTTCCACCCTAAACACATGAAAGAAGCCATCCCTATGGACAAGTGCTCCGTATACACAGGTTCTGCTCAGACGAGGAGCATCGTAACATATATCTACAGAAGGTGAAAGATGCCCTCGTACGAACGGGATATGGCACTCGACTCATCGATCGACAGTTCCAACGCACCACAGCGAAAAACCGGACCGACCTCCTCAGAAGACAAACATGGGACACAACCGACAGAATACCCTTCGTCGTCCAGTAATTCCGGAGCGGAGATACTACGTCATCTTCTTCATAGCCTTCAACACGTCATTGATGACGATGAACATCTTGCCAAGGTCATTCCACATCCCCACTACTTGCCTTTAAACAACCGCACATCCTCAAACAAACCATTGTTTGCAGCAAACTACCCAGTCTTCAGAACAGTGACCACGACACCACACAACCCTGCCATGGCAATCTCTGCAAGACGTGCCAGATCATCGACATGGATACCACTATTACACGTGAGAACATCACCCACCAGGTACGCGGTACATACTCGTGCGACTCGGCCAACGTTGTCTACCTCATACGCTGCAGGAAAGGATGTCCCGAAGCGTGGTACATTGGCGAGACCATGCAGACGCTGCGACAACGAATGAACGGACATCGCGCAACAGTCACCAGGCAGGAATGTTTTCTTCCAGTCGGGGAACACTTCAGCAGTCATGGGCATTCAGCCTCTGATCTTCGGGTAAGCGTTCTCCAAGGCGGCGTTCAGGACGCGCGACAACGCAGAATCGCCGAGCAGAAACTTATAGCCAAGTTTCGCACACATGAGTGCGGCCTCAACCGGGACCTGGGATCCATGTCGCATTACATTCATCCCCCACCATCTGGCCTGCGAAATCCTACCAACTGTCCTGGCTTGATACAATTCACACCTCTTTAACCTGAGGTTACATCATCTCTGGATCTGTAAAGATTTAATCACCTTTTAATGCTCACATTCCAAGCATTGTCTGGCATCTTTGAATCTGTCTATATATATGTTTCTGGAACATACCTCTTCATTCACCTGAGGAAGGAGCAGCGCTCCGAAAGCTAGTGACATCGAAACAAACCTGTTGGATTTTAACCTGGTGTTGTAAGACTTCGTACTGTGCTTACCCCAGTCCAACGCCGGCATCACCACATCAAGGAAAAGACAGACATGCCAGACGGGCTATTTTCAAATACTTCATCAACAGAACAGAGGCGATGGAGGCGGAGAAAGTGGGAGAATGAGATGCAGTCTTTACAGGAAGCAGGGTATGAGGATCTGTACACAACCCTCGTGTTGGGGAACCGGAGGTGCAGAGGGATTAGACATTCATTGTGAAGATTAGCCGGTTTGGGCCAGGGAAATGGTCATTGTTTACGGCACCAGAGAAATCAGGAATCTTAGAATCCCCACAGTGCAGAAGGAGGTCATTCGGCCCATTAAGTCTGTACCAAACCTCTGAAAGAGTACCTCAACCAAGCTTACCTCATTAACCCCTTAATCTAACCTACACATATTTTAGAACATAGAACATAGAACAATACAGCGCAGTGCAGGCCCTTCGGCCCACGATGTTGCACCGAAACAAAAGCCATCTAATCTACACTATGCCATTATCATCCATATGTTTATCCAATAAACTTTTAAATGCTCTCAATGTTGGCGAGTTCACTACTGTCGCAGGTAGGGCATTCCACGGCCTCACTACTCTTCGCGTAAAGAACCTACCTCTGGCCTCTGTCCTATATCTATTACCCCTCAGTTTAAAGTTATGTCCCCTCGTGCCAGCCATTTCCATCCGCGGGAGAAGGCTCTCACTGTCCACCCTATCCAACCCCCTGATTATTTTGTATGCCTCTATTAAGTCTCCTCTTAACCTTCTTCTCTCCAACGAAAACAACCTCAAGTCCATCAGCCTTTCCTCATAAGACTTTCCCTCCATACCAGGCAACATCCTGGTAAATCTCCTCTCCACCCGCTCCAAAGACTCCACATCCTTCCTGTAATGCGGTGACCAGAACTGTACGCAATACTCCAAATGCGGCCGTACCAGAGTTCTGTACAGCTGCAACATGACCTCCCGACTCCGGAACTCAATCCCTCTTCCAATAAAGGCCAACACTCCATAGGCCTTCTTCACAACCCTATCAACCTGGGTGGCAACTTTCAGGGATCTATGTACATGGACACCTAGATCCCTCTGCTCATCCACACATTCAAGAACTTTACCATTAGCCAAATATTCCGCATTCCTGTTATTCCTTCCAAAGTGAATCACCTCACACTTCTCTACATTAAACTCCATTTGCCACCTCTCAGCCCAGCTCTGCAGCTTATCTATATCCCTCTGTAACCTGCTACATCCTTCCACACTATCGACAACAACACCGACTTTAGTATCGTCTGCAAATTTACTCACCCAACCTTCTGCGCCTTCCTCTAGGTCATTGATAAAAATGACAAACAGCAACGGCCCCAGAACAGATCCTTGTGGTACTCCACTTGTGACTGTACTCCATTCTGAACATTTCCCATCAACCACCACCCTCTGTCTCCTTTCAGCTAGCCAATTTCTGATCCACATCTCTAAATCACCCTCAATCCCCAGCCTCCGTATTTTCTGCAATAGCCTACCGTGGGGTACCTTATCAAACGCTTTGCTGAAATCCATATACACCACATCAACTGCTCTACCCTCATCTACCTGTTCAGTCACCTTCTCAAAGAACTCAATAAGGTTTGTGAGGCATGACCTACCCTTCACAAAGCCATGCTGACTATCCCTGATCATATTATTCCTATCCAGATGGTTATGAATCTTGTCTCTTATAATCCCCTCCAAGACTTTACCCACTACAGACGTGAGGCTCACCGGTCTATAGTTGCCGGGGTTGTCTCTGCTCCCCTTTTTGAACAAAGGGACCACATTTGCTGTCCTCCAGTCCACTGGCACTATTTCTGTAGCCAATGATGACATAAACATCAAAGCCAAAGGTCCAGCACTCTCTTCCCTGGCCTCCCAGAGAATCCTAGGATAAATCCCATCAGGTCCCGGAGACTTATCTATTTTCAGCCTGTCCAGAATTGCCAACACCTCTTCCCTACGTACCTCAATGCCATCTATTCTATTAGCCTGGGGCTCAGCATTCTCCTCCACAACATTATCTTTTTCCTGAGTGAATACTGACGAAAAATATTCATTTAGTATCTCGCCTATCTCTTCAGACTCCACACACAACTTCCCATCCCTGTCCTTGACTTGTCCTACTCTTTCCCTAGTCATTCGCTTATTCCTGACATACCTATAGAAAGCTTTTGGGTTTTCCTTGATCCTTCCTGCCAAATACTTCTCATGTCCCCTCCTTGCTCGTCTTAGCTCTGTCTTTAGATCCTTCCTCGCTACCTTGTAACTCTCCATCGCCCCAACCGAAACTACACACCTCATCTTCACATAGGCCTCCATCTTCCTCTTGACAAGAGATTCCACTTCCTTGGTAAACCACGGTTCCCTCGCTCGACGCCTTCCTCCCTGCCTGACTGGTACATACTTATCAAGAAGACGCAGTAGCTGATCCTTGAACAAGCCCCACTTGTCCAGTGTGCCCAACACTTGCAGCCTACTTCTCCACCTTATTCCCCCCCAAGTCACGTCTAATGGCATCATAATTGCCCTTCCCCCAGCTATAACTCTTGCCCTGCGGTGTATACTTATCCCTTTCCATCATTAACGTGAACGTCACCGAATTGTGGTCACTGTCCCAAAAGTGCTCTCCTACCTCCAAATCCAACACCTGGCCTGGTTCATTACCCAAAACCAAATCCAACGTGGCCTCGCCTCTTGTTGGCCTGTCAACATATTGTTTCAGGAAACCCTCCTGCACACACTGTACAAAAAACGACCCATCTATTGTACTCGAACTATATCTTTTCCAGTCAATATTTGGAAAGTTAAAGTCTCCCATAATAACTACCCTGTTACTTTCGCTCTTATCCAGAATCATCTTCTCCATCCTTTCCTCTACATCCCTAGAACTATTAGGAGGCCTATAAAAAACTCCCAACAGGGTGACCTCTCCTTTCCTGTTTCTAACTTGAGCCCATACTACCTCGGAAGAAGAGTCCCCATCTAGCATCCTCTTCGCCACCGTAATACTGCTCTTGACTAGCAGCGCCACACCTCCCCCTCTTTTGCCTCCTTCTCTGAGGTTACTAAAACGCCTAAACCCCGGAACCTGCAACATCCATTCCTGTCCCTGCTCTATCCATGTGTCCGAAATGGCCACAACATCGAAGTCCCAGGTACCAACCCATGCTGCCAGTTCCCCTACCTTGTTTCGTATACTCCTGGCATTGAAGTAGACACACTTCAAACCACCTACCTGAACACTGGGCCCCTCCTGCGACTTCAAATCTGTGCTCCTGACCTCTCTACTCTCATTCTCCCTTACCCTAAAACTACAATCCAGGTTCCCATGCCCTTGCTGCATTAGTTTAAACCCCCCCCCCCCCAAAGAGCACTAACAAATCTCCCCCCCCCAGGATATTTCTGCCCCTCAGGTTCAGATGTAGACCATCCTGTCTGTAGAGGTCCCACCTTCACCAGAAAGAGCCCCAGTTATCCAGAAATCTGAATCCCTCCCGCCTGCACCATCCCTGTAGCCACGTGTTTAAATGCTCTCTCTCCCTATTCCTCATCTCACTATCACGTGGCACGGGCAACAACCCAGAGATAACAACTCTGTTTGTTCTAGTTCTGAGCTTCCATCCGAGCTCCCGGAAAGCCTGCCTGACATCCTTGTCCCCTTTCCTACCTATGTCGTTAGTGCCAATGTGGACCACGACTTGGGGCTATGGGAGTTAACCGAAGCAGCCGGTGGAAACCCACACAGACACGGAGAAAAAGTGCAGTCTCAACACAGACAGTCACCCAAGGTAGGAATTGATGCTGCGAGGCAGAAGTGCAAATCTCTGTGTCACTGTGCCACCAATGTCTTTGGGAAGGGGCAGGACAGGGTAAAGCGGATGGAATCAAGATAGGAAGAAATGATCTTGTTGGGGTTGGAACAGCCGAAATAATGGGTGTACTGGGACTTTCCTGTTTGTGGACTTTGGGAAGGAGGTAGATGCGAGAGGTTGATGCAGGATGTGTGGGGATGTGGGCCTATGATGCCCGGGCTGTGGACAGAAGATATCCAGAGTCGATGCGGTTAGTGCAAGTCCTGGAAACAATATCATGGTGTTTGGTGGTGTGCTGCTGGTCCAGGGGGAGGTGCCAGGATGGGTCTGAGAGTTGACGGTCAGCCTCTGTGAGGAAGAGGTCAGGACACCAAACAATAATGGCACCACCCTTGTGAGCAGCTTATATCACCAGGCCAGGGTTGGATATTAGAGAGAGGATTGGAGCAAGTTTAGAGTGAGTCAGGATAGAGTTGGTGAGAGGCACCGAGAAATTGAGACGGTCGATGTCGCACTGACAGATCTCAGTAAAAGGATCAAGAGCTGATCGGAGGCCAGTGGGTGGGGTCCAGGTAGAGGGAGATCACTGGAGGCGGATGGATTTCAACAACAAATTTTCATAAAATGGACAGTGAGAAACAGCAGAGACAATATTATCTATTCACTGATCATCTTCAGAATAATTACCAAAGAATTGAAAATCAGAAGTCAGTCTCTGTTATTCTTGAATTTAGGATAGAATATAATCAAATCTTCCAGTCACAATGTCAACAGTTGGAAAAATGGAATTAGAAGCATGAGTTAAATGAAATCCAGTAACACAGAGTATACTAAATAGTCGGCACATATTCCAAAGTCAACATTATTCCTGACACATTTCATCCAATTATTTCAATAACTATCAGAAATTATAGATCTGAGTAGTATGATAGATGTTAAACAATTGGATTTTCTAAAGGCCGCCAGTAAGATCCGACATAACAGACTGATGAGTAATCTCAGAGCCAGTGGAGTTAGGGGACACAGCAGCAGAATGGACACATGCTGGCGAGTCACACAGAAAACAGGGAGAGGAGTTAAAGGGATTTAATCTGATTGGTGGAAGGTGGCAAGTGGTGTTCCACAAGGATCAGCACTGGGATTACTCTCCTTCACCATTCCCATCAACAGTCTGGGATCGGGAAGCAGAATGATAATGACACAATTTACAGACAGAATCAAATTGAGAGTGATAGTGAATACAGAGGAAGAATACAACTAATTACAGGCACACATTCATCATTAATTATGAAATTGCAAAGCGGGTATTTCAATGGGAAATTAATGTTCCGACAGATCAGTGTCCGCTGCTGCATTTTGTTCAGAACAATAAGTCCCCCAATCAGTCCTTGGAAAACAAATGTGTGAATGGACTGGAGGGATTTCTGGGTTCGGGTGAATAGATTCACAAATCGTGTGAAGCAGAAAGACAGTTTATAAACACCCAGAAAAATTGATCAAACATGTGAGTTCATTTCAGGATGAAGAGAAATGAGAAAATATCACAAAACCTATTGGAATGCTGCACTGCTGTTGGTTTTATTAAATATTAGAGTGTGGGTGATATCTGTTCCTGTTGGAGTAGATTAATAGAAAACAGAGATAGAGACACTTCACTTCATACAATAAATATCAAACATCTTCAAAACAAAGACAAACTCATACCTGTTTTCAACCTATTCCAAAGCTAAAACACACAGAGAGAGCTTCACAGAATGGAGCGACCCTTCACCAATAAAATACATCATTTCAAAATAGAACCAACTAATTTCAGTCCAGTTACTGACCCACACAAAATACAATTCCACACGGACAGATAGTCCCAGCAATAAATAGATAATTGGATCAGATATTCCAGTCTGGTGAGAGACCCACATTCAGTACAATTCTACACTGACAGATACTTCCAGTAATCCTTGTTCACCGCTGTCAGATATTTCACTATGATTCGTGACCCACACTCAGTACAATTCTACACATACAGATACTTCCAGTAATCCTTGTTCACTGTTGTTAGATATTCCACACTGGTTAGTGATCCACACTCAGTACAATTGTACACTGATAGATACTTCCAGTAATCCTTGTTCACCGCTGTCAGATATTTCACTCTGGTTAGTGACCCACACTCAGTTCAATTCTACACTGACAGATACTTCCAGTAATCCTTGTTCACCGCTGTCAGATATTCCAATCTGATTAGTGTTCCACACTAAGTGTGATTTAATTCTTACTCCCACGAAACCTTCCTTCAGAGATATTGCCTTCACTGAGATCCAATCTAACATTATACAAGATTCCACTCAATATAACAACTTTATTGATCAGAGATCCCGTGAATTACAAACAGGTTTACTGTTAGTTGATGAAATGGATTCAAACCATAGACATTATGAACGAGATTTGAATTAAGTGAATTATATCGTTTACCAGGTGTCTGTATAACAGTGAGCACGAGATCAGCGTTAAACATGTTCAGTCACAGTTTAAAATCAGAGAGCCGCTCACACACAGATTTACACAACTTCAATGGTGATAGTCACTTACCAGGAACACCAACAATAGCAGCGATTGGGTAGAATATCATCTCAGCAGTATTAATTGAATCATGCATTTTCACTGCGAAGTGATGTGTCCCTTCCTGCGATTGGCAATCTCTCTGTCTGAAACTCTGAGGTTATATATTCCATAGTATTTTAATTAATGACTTGAGGAACCACCTCAGGGATATTGAGGTTGTGACATCGTTTAACTTATTTTTCAAAGATGTGAACAAAGAGATTCCGATATTTGGTTCAATGAAAGCAAATATTATTTTTGTGAGTGAGTGACCTCTTTCCAAACACTGGACTGTGTTGATCACATTGTTCAGCTAACATTAACAGAAAGGATGCTGTCCACTCAGACACCATCAGTCCCATCAATACATCTCAGATTGTTTCAGTGATATCCCGCACTCCACTGTGACCATTAAATGATTCAGTTCCAATTGTCAGTGTGTTTCTCTGGGTGCTTCCACTGTACTCTGGGGTGTAGCTGCCTCTGTAACTGTGACCATTCAGTGATTCAGTTCCAGTTGTCAGTGTGTTTCTCTGGGTGGTTCCACTGCACTCTGGGGTGTAGCTGCCTCTGTAACTGTGACCATTAAATGATTCAGTTCCAATTGTCAGTGTGTTTCTTTGGGTTCTTCCACTGCACTCTGGGATGTAGCTGCCTCTGTAACTGTGACTATTACTTTATTTCATTTCAGTCGTTTCTTTTTGAGCGTAAGTAGAACATTTCAATGTCTCCAAAATCTGGGACAAGTTAAAGTGCAAAGTAAGTGATCCCATATCTAAGTCTGATTCAGCCCCTCGAAGTAAGAAAACATTTAGAATCATTGGAACCTCAGAAAACTCAGAGGCTGCAGCAGCAACAAACTCGTCACATCAGAGAGCAGCGTTAAAATATATTCAGCTGTGAAAACGAATACCCCGTCTCTAACTGATACCGGCCGTCCATCTGATACACACACTTCAACTGGGAGAGAGGCGGGGTGAGATGTGGAGGGATAGAGGACTGGTCTGAGAGATGTGCTGATAGAAGACAGGTAGAGAGAGAAACAGGGTGGGAGGAGATAGAATGGGAGAGAAAGAGGGTGGGAGAAATAAAGGATAAAACGAGAGAAGGAGGTAGATTGTCTGAGAGAAAGGGAAGCAGATAGTGGAGGCCGAGCGGGTGTGGGTGAGGGAGTCAGATTGGGTGAGAAGGATGATGTATAAAATACTAACATAAACTTAGACATAAGTGAAGGAGAGAGCTACTGAGGGATTGGGTGAGGAAATGATTGTGAGAGAAAGTATGAGGGGAAGAGAGTGTGAGAGAAAGTATGGGAGAGCGAAAGAGTGTGAGAGAAAGTATGAGAGAGGGAAAGAGTATAAGAGAAAGTGTGAGAGAGGGAAAGAGAGTGAGAGAAAGTGTGAGAGAGGAAAAGAGAATCAGAGAAAGTGTGAGAGAGGGAAGGGTGTGCAAGAAAGTGTGAGAGAGGGAAAGAAAGAGAGAGAAAGTGTGAGAGAGGGAAAGTGTGAGAGAGGGAAAGAGTTTGAGAGACAGTGTGAGAGAGGGAAAGAGAGTGAGAGAAAATGTGAGAGAGGGAAAGCGTGTGAGAGAAAGTGTGAGAGCGGGCAAGAGAGTGAGAGAAAGTGTGAGAGAGAGAAAGAGTGTGAGAGAAAGTGTCAGTAAGGGAGTTGTGTGAGAGGGAGGGAGGCATGGAGGGAGAGACATATAGGGATGGAGAGAGAGAGGGGGACAGATTGTGAAAGTGTCTAACGGAGATGTGAGAGAGGGAGGGAAGGAGGCATGGAGCAGAATGAGAGAGGGGGGAGAGTGTGAGAGAGGGACATAATGTGAGAGAGGGGTAAGTGTGAGACAAGGGAAATGTGTTAGAGAGAGTGGGAGAGTGGGAGTGAGTATCAATGAAGAAGAACGTATGAGCGAGGCAGTAATTTGAGAGAGGGAGTGTCAGAGATAGAGGGAGTGGGAGAGATGGAGGGAGAGTGAGAGATGGAGGTAGTGTCAAAGAGGGAGAGACTGTGAGAGAGGGGGAGAATGTGAGAGATGGAGGGAGTGTGAGAGAGGGAGAGAGTGTGAGAAAGGGAGAATAAGTGAGACAGGGAGGGTGTGTTAGACAGGGAGAGAGTGTGAGAGAGGGAGAGTGTTTGAGAGGACGACAGAGTGGGAGCGAGGGAGACAGTGGGAGAGACGGAGGTTGAGTGAGGTAGAGAATGTGTCAGAGGGAGAGAGTGTCCGAGAGTGTAAGAGAGGGTGAGAGTGCAAGAGAGAGAGAGAGAAAGTGGCGAGAGTAAGAGAGTGCCAGAGAGGAATGGAGTGTGAGAGGGGGACAAAGTGTGAGAGAGGGAGAGAGTGTGAGAGAGGGAGGGAGATTGTGAGAGGGTTAGAGTGTGAGTTTGGGAGTGTGTGTGAGAGGGGGACATGAGTGTGCGAGAGGGAGAGAGTGTGATAGAGGGTTAGAGTGTGCGAGATGGACAGAGTGTAAGAGAGGGATAGAGTGTGAGAGAGGGAGGAGTGTGTGAGAGGGTTAGTGTGTGAGAGAGTGAGGGAGTGTGAGAGAGGGAGGGTGAGAGAGTGAGAGAGTGTGTGAGAAGGAGAGAGTGTGAGAGAGGGAGGGAGTGTGAGAGAGGTAGGGTGAGAGAGTGAGAGAGTCTGTGAGAGGGAGAGAGTGTGACAGAGGGAGACAGTGTGGGAGAAGGAGAGCGTGAGAGAGGGAGGGATTGTTGAGAGGGAGAGAGTGTGAGCGAGGGAGAGAGTGTGTGAGAATTAGAGAGTGTGAGAGTGGGTGGGATTGTTGAGGGGGTAGAGTGTGAGCGAGGGAGAGAGTGTGAGAGAGTGATAGTGTGAGAGAGTGAAGGTGAGGGCGGGTGAGAGTGCAAGGGAGAGATAGAGTGTGAGGGAGTGTTCTTGGAGCTATGGGGAACTGGGTATCGTGTGGAAAACACAATCCGGATTAACACATTTGCTGAATAAACAAACTTGTTCCTAAATTATAAACTCAGATCCTGGATAAAGTAAATGTCCTCCATGCAGTATTTCACCATTTACGTTGTGAATAGCTGACAGAGTGTGACAGGTCAGTTATTGTGCAGAGCTGGAATAGAACTTGTCTTTCCCCAGTGAGAGGCCAGAAAGCAAACACGTGGCACAGACGCTTTTAAAAATAATTGTAAAGCAACCTGAAAAAAGATAGACCTCCCTCTAATCATTAAATGTGCGTCTGCTTTTACTGGGAGCAACACAGATGTTTTCAATATTAACAGCACAGACAGCGCCCAGGGTCAGACAGATTGGAACTTACAATGAAGTTGATGCTGTGAAGTAAGCAGTGAGCTAAAGCGGACGCTGGGTTCACAAATGGATACAGTGAATAGAAAGGATTACAGTGAGAATACTCGCGGTGATGGGGAACTTGGAGGGAACCTGCAGGTGTTGGTCCACATCATCTCACAGCCAGACCACATCCAAAGCCTAAAAAGTGCGTGAAGTACCGAAGGAAAACATTGATTCCGTTTGACCTCAGCGGCTCTATAGATGAGCAGATCATTCAATCCGACTGGAGCGCCCTTTCCCTGGAGACATAAATTTGATTTTTGTCACTCCCACCATTCCCTCTGAAATCACTCTTGTATCTGCCGGCACCAGTGTCCAAGGCCGTGCAGACCAGATCAGAACCACTCGCTGTGTGAATCGTTTCGAAGCAGTTTTCCCTGCGGGATGATTGGATTGGCTGGGGCTGGGTTATTGGGAATAAAAGACGACGATGTGAGATTCGGTCGTCACATTTAAGATTATATTAGTTTTGGATAATCAGGATACAAATGAACTGTTTCCATGAACAATATAAATATCTGTTGGAAATATGTAACTGAAATATATGATCATGCAGCGACATTCATCAGCGAGTAATGCAGAGCCGGAACTAATAAGAAATGGCAACATGGGGAGACTACACGCTCACTCACACCTCCTCCACCATTCAATTTAATCACTGCTCAGCTTCTGCCTCAATGTCATTTCCCGCTTCTTCCTCACATCCTTTCATTACCTCATTTTCTGTAAGAATAATGGAGGCAGACACCCAAAGCCACATTTCAAACCGAGTTAGACATTTAAGACCATAACACCATAAGATATGGGAGCTGAACTTGGCCACTCGGCCCATCGAGTCTGCTCCGCCAGTCAATCATGGCTGATATGTTTCTCATCCTCATTCTCCTACCTTCTCACCTTCTCCCCATAACCCCTGATCCCCTTATTAACCGAGAACCTATCTATCTCTGTCTTAAACACACTCAGTGATTTGGCCTCCACAGCCTTCTGCAGAAAGAGTTCCCCAGATTCACCACCCTCTGGCTGAATAAATTCCTCCAACACTCTGTTTTCAAGCATCGTCCCGTTAGTCTGAGATTGTGTCCTCTGGTTCTAGTTTTTCCTACAAGTGGAAACATCCTCTCCACATCCACTCTATCCAGGCCTCGCAGTATCCTGGAAGTTTCAATAAGATCCCCATCCACCTTCTAAACTCCACAAGTACAGACCCAGCGTCGTCAACCGTTCCTCATACGACAATTTCTTCATTCCAGGGATCGTTCTAGTGAACCTCCTCTGGACCCTTTCCAAGGGAAGCACATCCTTCTTCAGACACGGGACCCAAAACTGCTCACAATACTCCAAATGGAATCCGACCAGAGACTTATGCAGCTTTAGAAGTACATCCCTGCTCTTGTACTCTCGCCCTCTCGACATGATTGCTAACATTGCAATTGCCTTCCTAACTGCCGACTGAAACTGCACGTGAACCTTAAGAGAATCGTGAACAAGGCCTCCCAAATCCCTTTGTGCTTCTGATTTCCGAAGCATTTCCCCATTTCGAGAATAGTCTATGTCTCCTTTGCTCCCTCCAAAGTGCATAACCTCACACTTTTCCACATTGTATTCCATCTGCCTCTGAGTCGTTCTGCAGACCCTCCCCCCCCCCCCCATCCCCGCTTCCTCAATACGACCTTTCCCTCTACAGATCTTTGTATCACCTGCAAACTCAGCAACATTGCCTTCGGTTCCTTCTTCCAGATCATTAATGTATATTGTGGGAATTTGTGGTCCCAGCACAGACTCCTGATGCACACGACTAGTCACCGACTGCCATCCTGATAAAGGCCTCTTTTTGCCACTCTCTGCCTCTGCCAGTCAGCCAATTATTTTTCCATCCCAGGATCTTACCCTGAACACCATGTGCTCTTAACCAAATTAACAGTCTCCTTTGAGGCACCATGTCAAAGGCCCTCTGGAAATTTAAATACATCGCATCCACTGGTTCTCGTTTATCTAACTTCCTTGTTACTTCCTCAAAGAACTCTAACAGATTTGTCAGACATGACCTCCCCTTGACGACGCCGTGCTGACTCAGTCCTATTTTACCATGCACTTCCAAGTACTCCGCAACATCATCTTTAATAATGGACTCCAAAATCTTACCAATGACCGAAGTCAGGCTAACCAGCCGATAATTTCCCGTCTTCTGCCTCCCTCCCTTTTTAAACAGCGGTGTTACATTAGCCACTTTCCAGTCTTCTGGGACCCTTTCTGCCTCCAGTGATTCCTGAAAGATTCCCACCACTGCCTCCACAATCTCCTCAGCTATCTTTTTTCGAACCCTGGGATGTAGTCCATCCGTCCAGGTCATTCATCCACCTTCAGACCTTTCAGTTTCCCCAGAACCTTCTCCTTAGTGATGGCCACGGCACTCCCCTCTGCCCCCTGGCTCTCCTGGAGCTCTGGCATCCCACTGGTATCTTCCACCGTGAAGCCTGATGCAAAGTAACTATCCAGTTCGCCTGCCTTTTCTTTGTTAATTATTATTACTTCTCCACTCACATTTTACAGTAGTCCAATGTATTTTTTTGTCTCTCTTTTACCTTTTATATATTGAAAGAAACATCTTCCTATCGTCTTTTACATTACTAGCTGGCTTGCACTCAAATTTCATCTCCTCCTCCTTTATTGCTTGTTCAGTTGTCCTCTGCTCGCTATTAAAGGCTTCCCAATCTTCTGGCATCGCACTCTTCCTCGCCGCATTGCCCGCTTTTTATTTTGCTTTACTGCTGTCCTTGAGTTCCTTCGTCAGCCATAGATTCCTTGTCCTCCGCTTAGCATGTTTCCTCCTCCTTGAGATGAAATTCTGTTGTTCCTCCCGAATAATCCCCCTAAACTCCTGCCATTGCTGTTCCACGATCTTCCCTGCTCGGCTCCTTTTCCAATCAACTCTGGCCAGCTCCTCCCTCATGTCTTTGTAGTTACCCCTATTTAATTGTAATACTGTTATATCTGATTGCAGCTTCTCCCTCTCAAACTGCAGGGTAAATCCTAGCATATTGTGGTCACTGCTCCCTAAGGGTTCCTTCACCTTAAGTTCCATAATCAAGTCTGTCTCATTACACATCACCAATTCCAGAATTGCCTGTTCCCCAGTCGGCTTTGTCACCAGCTGCTCAAAAAAAACATTTCTTAGATTTTCCACAAATTCCTTTTCTTGGGATCCCCTACCAACCTGTTCCCAGTCCACCTACATATTGAAGTCCTCCATGATTATTGTAATATTGTCTTTTTACATGCCTTTTCTATCTCCAGATTTATATTCTGCTCCTCATCCTGACTGCTGCTCCGGGTCCTGCAAATAACTCCCATCCGGGTCTTTTTATCTATTCGATTCCTCAACTCTGCCCACAGAGATTCTATGCCTTCTGATCCTGTATCGCTCCTTGCTATCGATTTAACTTCCTTCCTTACTACCCCCCTCCTTTGCCCATCTGTCTGTCCTTTCGATCGAACACTTGCATATTTTGATCCCAGCCCTGATCACCTTGCAGCCACGTTTCTGTGATTCCAACAACATCGTACCAGCCAGTATCAATATGCCCAACATGCAAATTTACCTTGTTCCGTATACTGCGCACATTTAGGTGCACCACCCTCAATCCTGCATTGAGCACCTCCCTTCTCATACTCGTCACCTTTTTTGCTCTGCCTGAGGGTGATGTTGTTCAGGTATTTGTGTTCTCCATTTCCCCTTCAGTTACTACACCTTCTGGTTCCCACCCCCTTTCATATTAGTTTCAATTCTCCCGGGTGACACTAACAAACCTCCCATCCTGGATAATGATGCCCCTCCAGTTGAGAAGCTACCAGCCCTTCTTGTCCAGGTCCCACCTGTCCCGGAAGATAGCCCAATGGCCGAGAAATCTGAAATCCTCGCTCCTACACCACCAGTTTAGCCACGTGTTTAGCTGGACTATCCTCTTATTTCTAGCCTCACTATCACGTTGCACAGTGAGTAATCCTGATAATGCAACCCTAGAGGTCCTGCTTTTTAGCTTACTGCCTAACTTCCTGAACTCCTTCTACAGGATCTCAACACACTTCCTGTCTATGCCGTTAGTACCTATATGTATTCCGTCCTCTGACTATTTACCCTCCCCCTTGAGGACGTCCTGTGTTCCTTCAGAGGCATCATTGATCCTGGCACCAGGGAGGCAACATACCATCCTGGAGTCTCATTCACTTCCACAGAAGCTCCTATCTGTGCCCCTATTGAGTCCTCTATAAGTATCGATCTCCTGCACTGTGTCCTCCCCTGCCGAGCAACAGAGCTAGTTATGGTGCCACTGTACTGGCCGCTGTCGTTTTCCCCAGATGGGCTACGCCCCTCAACAGTATCCAAATCGGTATGCCTGTTAGAGAGGGGGACAGCCACAGGGGATTCCTGCACTGATTGCCTGCCCTTTCTAGCGATCACCTATCTGTCTGCCTGCACCTTGGGTGTGACCACGTCTCGAGAACTCCTGTCTATGACGCTTCCCGCCACCTGCACGCTTCTAAGTCCAACAGGACTACGCAGTCTGTGAGGAGCTGGCATTGGTTACACTTGCTGCAGTCGTAGTCGGCCAGGACGCTGGAAGCGTCATGGATCTGCCACTTCTCACAGTTAGAGCACTGCACCGCGCTGAGTGACATTTATGCACTAGTTAATTAATTCACAACAAATACTTAAATTGTTTATAAGTTCAGTTACAATTAATTATATGGATCTTGCGCGATATTTGCACTGTTAAATTAAATGCTAACTACTAATCTCTGCCCTTAGGTTAAGTTAATCCTCTGCCGAGTAAATCCGTTCATTTTAATTCGTTTTTTAATGTTATCTTTAAAAAAAATGTAACAGATTCCCTTCCAGCTTACTGCTTTACTGTGATGCCATTCAGTTTTTCCCCGAAAATTTGAAAAGGTATTTGTATCACCTAGCTTCCCAGGGTGCTGTCCGGATATCTCCCTGCAAATTAACATTTACAAAGCCAAAAGAAAGAAAACAAAACGAAAGGGAAAAGCACCTCCTCCACTTTGCACACTGTTCCAAATTACCGAGTTTCAAACCTCACTCGAGCTCTCTCAGTTACAGTCTGCTTGAGATCAACATCATTCCTTTTCGCCATCAACACCTTCCCGCACAAATCTTTTTCGGCCTGAAAACGCTAATCCCAAGGCATATGCGCCTGACCGGAACAGATTCTCAGGTCTGGATAGTGTTCAGTCTGGTCCTCAACAATTATTCCCGCATAATCCGCTCCCTACACCCGCATTGGCACCGCCCAACTAACCACCAATTAGTCACTCCGGGAATATATATCCTGCACATGCAAGAAGGAGAAGAACTCTCTCTTACCCTCGACATCAGAACCCCAAGTGGTACAATTTCCCCACCAAAGCCTTCCTCAGTATAACCTGACCTTTCAGCCGGAGATGCGTCTCCAGCAGGAAAATCACCTCCGCCCTTAAACGTTCCAATTGCGAGAACATCCAGAACTGCTTAAATGGCTCAGTCACCCACGGGCATTCCACGTCAGCACTCTCACCGGTGACCCCCTCCCCCCCCGCCCCCCCCCCCCACGCACATCTACCCCCTCGAGAGTCCGCCCTCAACACTCTTATTTTCCTTCCACTATCCCTTTCCTCAAAAGGACGCATCTGTGATGGATTCCCACACCGCCCATGCCCAAACGGATCCTACATATCGGCCGTGCTGCCTCCTCACTCACCCTCTCCCCACTTCCACCCCCCTCCCGGCACACAGCCTAACCATCGCAGACACCCCATCCTTCACACTTCGTTAACCTTCACTACTATTCCTTGCAAGCGTGGGGCGCCCACCTGAAGGCCCTGACCCAAATTCCCACCTTCAGCGCCCCCTATACACAATCCCCCCCCCTTTTTGTTCCACCCCTGTTGCGTATTTCTATCCCTCCTTCTCGCTACCACCCCCAGTACCCGGCACCAACACAATGTTGCTGTCTGACAAAGAACAAGAACAAATAACAAAGAAAGGTACACCACAGGAACAGGCCCTTCGGCCCTCCAAGCCCGTGCCGACCATGCTGCCCGACTACACTACAATCTTCTACACTTCCGGGGTCCGTATCCCTCTATTCCCATCTTATTGATGTGTTTGTCAAGATGCCCCTTAAATGTCACTATCGTCCCTGCTTCCACCACCTTCTCCGGCAGCGAGTTCCAGGCACCCACTGCCCTCTGTGTAAAATACTTGCCTCGTACACCTTTATAATTTTCAATGTACTGCGACCATGTTTCTATTTAATGGATGATTGACATTGAGACATGGGGTGTGGATGGTGAACGGTGGAAATATAAGAGATCCACAAACTGCTCGTCACTGAACAGAATTTTTGGAGAGCACCAATTGTCTGCGCGGGAAAGTCTGTGGGCAAAATGCGCACAGTGCGATCACACAGACACGCCGTATTTGTTTAACCAGGATATAACCGACAACACCACGAGCGACAAGGGCCCCGACAGCACAAGCCATGTGACTCACTTCACAAAAAGGACGATTTGCTTATTGGTCCTGGCAGACCTGTCAATGATGATCTGCGGTGGATCAGGTGATGATTGGGCAGCTCAGCGATGCGAATTCAGTGGATAACCTCAGGTTAATGAAACAACAGGTCTTGAATCGATTTTTTTTCTTATTTTTAAACAGTTGCTTAAACTGTTTGGACATCAATGATTAATCGCGGTGAAGTGAGACAAGTATAAGGCTGAAAGTTTCGACTGGTATTGAGCCGCCCACCCTTGATCCCTTAGCTCCCATTCTGCCAGTCCACACACGCAGTGCTTACACTTCCACCTGCCGGAAATGAAGAAACCGGTTCGCTGGAGATGTGGTCAAGGCTCAGTCTTTGTTTCAACGGTACAGGATGCGGTTACAATATACCACATCTCAAGCGGATTTGCAGAGATAGATCTGTTTAGCATCAGATCTGTTGAGTTCTGATAACGACTTGAAGTCTGAACTGCATTATCAGTAATGCCTAACTTACCTTTGCTGTATATATATATATATATATATAAATTGTGCGTACAAATTATGCCGCATTCAATCAATAGATGTCGATATGTCCATGTGCGGGGGAGAATTACAGGCAAGGTGTCCATCCGGAGTGGCCAATATTCAATGTGATTGCGGCATGTCACATACAGTGGTTTTGTCGCAGTTTATCTGTCGGGATCAGTGAGCGCCATTACACAAGCACACCTATGTTATCCACATAGGACCTGTTCAGATGTCTCTGAGGGAACATCTCAATATTTAAATGTCCGAGTAAATAAATAAACAGTGCATAATAATAAACTTAAGTGCTGGGCAAATCATATTTCAAACTACTCACTCTAAAAAAGGCGCTGTAATATTTTAACAATAAAATATATTTCTATGCTTATTGAACAATTGAATGGTAAGTTAATTGACAGTTTTGTGAACATAACCTTTGAACGTTCCGGAAACATAACGCCCGCCTCTCCCTGCCCCGATTACACCATAGCTTGTGTAGCCACTCCCAACATTGAAGAGTGAATCTTGCTTACTAATTCCAGTGATCTGACATTTGGGATACTCATTTTAAAACATATAGTGAATTCATAGAACATCTGAGTGAAGTTTGCAAAATGGAACCAGCGATCGTGCCATTATCTTCACGTGTTCCAGACATGGGTTATGGTGCACTCGGAGGTGCTCCAATACAATCCAAAGAACATTACAGTCATTTCAAAATGGTCATGACAAATGGCGCAAGAGGCACCTACATTGAGACTGCAATGCTTCAAGAATGCGGCTCGGCCACCTGACTCTCAAGGGTCAACTAGAGATGGGCAATAAATACTGGCCCTATCCTGTGAAGATGTCTGAAACGACCTCTTCCTCGATAGTCTTGCAACTTATCGTCCCGGAAGATCACCACTGAATTTCCTTTGGAAATCATTCACAGTGAACCGCTTCCACCGCGTCCGCAGACATCCCCTTTCAGATTATTTATACTCACTTTATTAAAGCAAATGGTGCTTCCTCACATCCACCCCAACACTTGCCCATACCTTCATTCCTCCCGCGCTCCTTTCCTGAATACATGAGAATAATTATTCGCTCTCAACATTTATCAGCATTTACTCACAACTTGTCATCCTCAATCTCCTGCACTCCACGGAGGACCAGCCTCAGTCCTGCGAGAATCCATGTCACTGTCAATCCCTGGCCCTTTGAACTATTCTGGCAGATCTCACTTCACTCCCGCTTGACGAAATGTCGCGCACTTCTCGTTTTGTCGAGCAGAAAACGGCTGGGAAAGTTAGATTTTCGAGGGGGTGGGAGAGTTCTGGGGAAGTGCTGAGACTGATGACCTGGCTGGCTCGCTCCTTCTTCGTGACAGCAGGCGTGCGATGGGTCGAATTGTCTCCTTATCTGCCTGGCATCCTTTTCTGTAGCCATGTGCGCGGGGGCAAAATCACTATCTTGTTCATTGGAGTTCTTACATTTCATGTGGTGTGTTACACAACTATACAGAATCACAACTTGTATCTACAAGAAAATACAGCGACTGTATCTTAGTTATTTTACATGGGATATATCCTCCCAATACGTGGAGCTTATCATACAGTCTGTCTCGCCTACGGTGAACAGGTATTGGAGCAAGATACAGACAAAGGTATTTTACGAGTAAAATGCTGCTGAGGGCTTGCTGTGTCAGACCTGCTCCGTGGTTAGCCCACTCGGCCGCCTGCAACCAGTCGCTGGCTGTGCTTCCCTCAGAGCGAGCTTTAGTTATGAGTGGGTTGCTTTTCGGGATATTGCAGCGATCGGCCATTTCTGTTGTGAGGCCTGCTTCGCCCTGATTGCCTTTTGGCCACTAGCAAAGTTGGAAGGGGAGGTGGACTTGTCCACTGGAAGAGTCTTTTGTTGCCCTGTGTCCCTCTGATGCTTGGGCCCCAACCCTAATCCTGCCCGCCTTCCTTCCCCCTCCATTCCCTTCCTGCTTTCACCCTGCCCATTTCTCTTCCTTCTTTCCTGGCCTGATCTGCCTCTCCTCTCTCTCTCTACTGTACCGGACGGTGGTTACGAACAAGCTGGTGAACAGCCTTAACGTTTTGTGGAAGCCTTCCTCCAAACCTCTGGTAGCATATTTCGTTTTTCTCAACATGATAAATTCCAACAGGTCGGGCAATCAGTCTGCAACGTTGGGTGGTGCTGCCGATCGGCAGCCGAGCAGGAATCTGCAGCGGGCCTTGAGGGGGGCAAAGACTCGGGCGTCAGTCCTTCCCGCATGCAAAGCCTTGGCTCCTCTGATACCACGAAGATCGCCACCAGCGGGCAAGGCTCCATCTCACCCCCACAACACAGGACATAGCCTCAAAAATGGACATCCAGAACCCGACAAGCCCAGTGCAAGACTTGTGTTTGTCAATGGCCGACTTTCCCTGGCACCGTTTACATTAGTCCTGGAGGAAGCCTCTCATTCTGGTAGTGGCTCCGTGCGCCCTGTGCACCACATTTAGTTGTGCTGAGCTGAGCTCTGCGCACTTGCAGGTGTAATTTGCCCTGTGCAGCACTTCGATCCAGAATCCTCCCACTATCTCCTGCCTCGTTCTTCTTCCAATTTCTACCTTGTCCCGTCCACAGGTGAATGTATCTCCGTCACCAATCGTCTATATCGGTCTGCCCAGTTCCCGCCTCCAACTCCCCCGCAGCCAGTAGTCTGCCTTGTACTCTGTTCTGGCATCTACAGCAATGATGTCGTTTTCATGCGGAGGTAGTAATTGTCACGTTACTATTCGGGTGTATACATGATATACTTCCAGACGTACACACAGCGAAATCAATAGAAATAAAACACACTGAAAACTACAAACAAAGGGAGAGGAAATTAAATCAGAGGACGTATATATACAAAAATAAAGAAGAAAAAGTTAATTCCGCAGGGAGAGGGGGGGGGGGGGCGTTCTCCCTCCCCGCCTCCTTCTCTTTCTTTTTTATATATAAAACAAACAAAACAAAACCGGGCCGAAGGGGTACCTGGACCGTGTCCCTGATGTCACTTGCATCGCTTGGTCGGTTTTCGTTTTATTCGTTTTTGCCCATTTGTCTCAGCTTCGGCTGTCTGGCGTTCCCTCTACCTGTTCTTCCTTTCTCTCTTTCGCCTTGCTCTGCTGGCTGTCGTCGTTGTCGTGTCCTGCGCTCCGCCCCCATATTGCGTTCCCCCCTCTTTCCTCCCATCTGGCTGCCCTCTGTTGTTCACGTTCTCTCGTCCTCCCTCTATCCCTGCCCCCACCCTTACCCTACCCTTGCCCCCTTCCCTGTCCCCCTTCCCTCCTCTCTACGACCATTCCGCCCCCTTCTTCTCTGCTAATCCCCTTGCTTTTCTGCAGGGTTTGGCTACTCCCTCTCGCTCCGCGCCCCCTTCCTCCCCCCTCCCCCCGTCCTCACCCCCTTCCCTCTCTTCTATCACATTTTGGCTATAATCACTTGGCGGCGACTTGATTATTTATCTGTTTGTTCAATGGCCACAAACAGGTGCCCGAACAGTTGGATGAGTGGCTCCCATTTACTGAAGAAGCTATCTTCCGATCCCCGGGTGACGAATTTGATTTTCTCCATTTGGAGAACTTCTGATAGGTCGGACAGCCAGTGTGCAGCTTTGGGCGGTGCTGCTCACCACCAGCCGAATAGGATTCTAGGACAGGCGGTCAGGGAGGGAAAGACAAGGGCGTCCGCCGTTCTTCCCATGAAGGCAGGTTGTCACATGAAGGTATGGGTTCACCGACAAGGTCAATTAGGAGAAACGTTAAGAGGAAATATAACTTAGGAGAGGTTACTGATCGAGTTGTTAAGATTCAAAACAGAGGTAAAAAAGCCAACATAATTATACTTTACCTGAATGCTCGTAGTATTCGGAATAAGGTAAATGAGTTGATGGCGCAAATCAGCGTGAATGACTATGATTTAGTGGCCATTACTGAAACATGGTTAAAGGATGGTCACGACTGGGAGTTAAATATCTGAGGGTATCAAACTATTTTGAAGGACAGAGTGGATGTTAAGGGAGGTGGTGTAGCTCTGTTATTTGAGGATGACATCCGGGCAACTGTAAGGGATGACATCGGTGCAATGGAGGATAAGGTTGAATCCATTTCGGTGGAAATCAGGAATATTAAGGCGAAAAAGTCACTGAAAGGAGTAATCTATAGGTCACCAAATAGTAACATTATTTTGGGGCAGGCAATAAATAAAGAAGTAACTGATGTGTGTAGAAATGGTACAGCAGTTATCATGGGGATTTTAATCTACATGTCGATTGGTTTAACCAGGTCGGTCAAGGCAGCCTTGATGAGGAGTTTATAGAATGTATCCGCGATAGTTTCCTAGAACAGTATGCAATGGAACCGACGAGGGAACAGACGGTTCTCGATCTGGTCCTGTGTAATGAGACAGGGTTGATTCAGGATCTCATAGTTAGGGATCCTCTCGGAAGGAGCGATCACAATATGGTGGAATCTAAAATACAGATGGAGGGTGAGGAGGTAAAATCAAACACTAGTGTTTTGTGCTTTAAAAAAGGAGATTAAAATGGGATGAGAGAAGAGCTAGCTGAGGTAAACTGGGAGCAAAGACTTTATGGTGAAACAGTTGAGGAACAGTGGAGAACATTCCAAGCGATTTTTCAAACTGCTCAGCAAAGGTTTATACAATCAAAAAGGAAGGGTGGTAGAACGAGGGAAAATGGACCGTGGATATCGAAGAAACTAAGGGAAAGTATCTGTGGTAGTTTATATTAGGGGTATCGCGGTACCTCGGTGGTATGTACCTTATACTGTAGTATGAGTGGTAGAACCTGCCTGCTGGTTCCGCCCAGCAGGCGGAGAATCTGAGTCTGTGTTTCACCCACAGCAGTCATTCTGTACCGGAGCTACTGGGGTAACTACTTATTCATTAAAGCCTTCAATTGGTCTACAATCTCGCTTCAGTAGTGATTGATCGTGCATCAGTTTAATAAAACAATTGAAGAATGGCTGCTCTCCGCATCAATCCAGAGTGTCTACAAATCAACCCCCACGCGGCAAATGCAGCAGCAACTTTTAAACATTGGCTGGCATGTTTCAATGGGTACAACAGGATGGCCCCGACTACCCCCACGGAGGAACAGAAAATGCAAGTCCTCCACTCAAGGGTGAGCCCAGAAATCTATACGTTTATCGAAGACGCGGACTGTTTCGAGGACGCAATGACATTGTTAAAAGAGCACTACGTCCTGATTCAGGTATACGCTCGGCATCTTTTAGCAACCAGACTGGCCGATTTTTACCGCGCATTGTTGTTAGTGTTAGGTAGAAACTGTAACTGTCCACAAGTCTCAGCCAATGACCACACCAAACTCTTTATACGGGATGCATTTGTTGCGGCATGCTGTCCTCTAAAATCCGCCAGCGACTGATGGAAAATGACACGCTCGGGCTGAAAGAGGCACGGAAACTTGCGCACCACCTGGATGTAGCCTCCCGCACCACCAGGCCGACGTTCCCGACCGAGTGGCATCCACATGGACCCCACCCGCGGACGATTCCAAAGCATCCCTAAATTCCCCACAAGCTTGTACAATGCTGCAGCCGGGAAAGCCCGGGGTGGGGGGGGGGGCGGGGGGGTTGGGGGTGGGGGGGGGGGGGGTGGGGGGGAGGGGGCGGGGGGGGGGGGCTGGCAGGAGGCAATTTTTGATGGCAAAACAAACACCCGCGGCCACGCTGCCCGGCCCGATCCGCAATCTGCAAGGGCTGCGGGAAGAAGGGGCACCTCGAGGCAGTATGCCAGGCCCGGTCGGCCGCCGCTGTCTCCACAGGCGAACCGGGCCCGCTGCCATTCTTCTCTTCACTGGCCATGAGCGATTCATGGAGGCAGCCATCTTGGATGCCGTCGCAGGACCCCGACTCGGGTGGCCCGCCGAGATCTCTCAGCTTCTGCCACAACTTGCCTCAGTGATACTGGACCAGTCTCGGCCCCGAACGCTTTCATCCCCTACGACGTCGTTACTCATCAACGGCACACAACATCCTGCTTGGTCGACTCTGCGGGCAAGGAGAGCTTCATCCATTCCAATACGGTAAGGCACCGCTCCCTCGCTGTACACCCGAATGCACAAAAGTTCTCCCTGCCCTCTGGGACCCATTCGGTGAAGGACCGAGGGTACTGCATAGCCAACCTCACGGTCAAGGGCGTGGAGTTCAGTAACGTCCGACACTATGTCCTCCCCCAGCTCTGCGCTGCCACACTCCTGGGACTGGACTTCCAGTGTAATCTGCAAAGTTTATCATACAAATTCGGCGGCCCAATAACCCCCCCCCCCCCCCCTCAATGTCTGCGGCCTCGCGATCCTCAAGGTCAACCCGCCCTCCCTGTTCGCAAACCTTAACCCCGATTGCAAACCTCTTGCCACCAGGAATGGACGGTACAGTGCCTAGGACCGGTCCTTCATTAGGTTGGAAGTCCAACGATTACTAAAGGAAGGCATTATCGAGGCCAGCAATAACCCCTGGAGACCTCAAGTTGTGTTTGTAAAGACCAGGGAGAAATATAGGATGATCATAGACTACAATCAGACCATCAACAGGTGTACGCAGCTCGACGCCTACCCGCTCCCCGCATATCTGAAATGGTCAACCAGACAGCGCAATACAAGTTTTTCTCCACAGTAGGCCTTAAATCAGCCTACCACCAGTTCCTCCTTCGACGGACGACCGCAAGTACACTGCATTCGAAGCAGATGGGCGGCTGTACAAATTTTTAAGGGTTCCCTTTGGTGTCACAAATGGGGTCTCGGTCTTCCAATGGGAGATGGATCGAATGGTTGACTGGTACGGTCTGCGGGCCACGTTCCAGTACCTCGACAATGTCATCATCTGTGGCCACGACAAGCAGGCCCACGACACCTACCTCCGCAAATTCCCCCGTACCGCAAAAATCCTTAACTTAACCTATAACAAATGCATGTTTAGCACCGATCGCCTAGCCATCCTCGACTACGTAGTGCATGATAGAGTCAAAGGCCCAGATCCTGAATGCATGTGCCCCCTCATTGAGTTTCCCCTCCTCCACCTCCCCAAGGCCCTGAAACGTTGCCTGGGCTTCATTTCTTCTTACACGCAGTGGGTCCCCAATTATGCCGACAAGGGCCACCCACTAATCCAGTCCACGGTTTTTCCCCTATCTGCAGAGGCCCTCTAGGCTTTCAGTCGCATCAAAGCAGACATTGTCAGGGCGACGATGCACGCAATCGATGAGACCCTTCCCTTCCAGGTCGAGAGCGGCACATCAGACGTAGCTCTGGCTGCCACCGTCAATCAGGCGGTCAGACGCGTGGCCTTCTTTTCACGCACCGTCCACGCCTATGAAATCTGCCATTCCTCCGTCGAGAAGGAGGTGCAAACCATCGTCGAAGCTATGCGGCATTGGAGGCATTACCTGGCCGGCAGGAGATTCACTCTCCTCACTGACCAACGGTCGGTACCCTTGATGTTTGACAATGCACAGCGGGGCAAAATTAAGAATGATAAGATCTTATGGCGGAGGATCGAGCTCTCCACCTATAATTACGAGATCTTGTATCGTCCTGGGAAGCTCAACGAGCCTCCGGATGCCCTGTCCCTCGGCACTTGTGCCAGTGTACAAGTAGACAGACTCCGGAGCCTCCACGGCAACCTCTGCCAACCGGGGTCACCCGGTTCTTCCACTTGGTTAAAGCCCGCAATCTGCCCTACTCCATCGAGGAGGTCAGAGCCGTAACCACAAACTGCCAAATCTGCGCGGAGTGCAAGCCGCGCTTCTACAAGTCAGAGAAAGCGCACCTGATAAAGGCTTCCCGCCCCTTTGAACACCTCAGCGTGGATTTCAAAGGGCCCCTCCCCTCCACCGATCGCAACACGTATTTCTTAAACATGATTAATGAGTACTCCCGGTTCCCTTTCGCCATCTCCTGCCCCGACATGACGGCTGCCACCGTCATTAAAGCCCTCCACAGCATCTTTACCCTGTTCGGTTTCCCCGCCTACATCCATAGCGATAGGGGATCATCCCTCATGGGTGACGAGCTGCGTCAATTCCTGCTCAGCCAGGGTATTGCCTCGAGCAGGACGACCAGTTACAACCCCCGGGGAAACGGGCAGGTGTAGAGGAAAACGGGACGGTCTGGAAGGCCGTCCTGCTGGCCCTACGGTCCAAGAATCTCCCAGTGTCCCGATGGCAGGAGGTCCTCCCCGATGCACTTCACTCCATCCGATCACTACTGTGCACTACTACCAACGAAACACCTCACGAACGTCTCCTTGCCTTCCCTAGGAAGTCATCCTCGGGGACCTCGCTCCCAAAATGGCTGGCAGCCCCCGGACCCGTCCTACTCCGCAAACACGTGCGGGCCCACGAGTCGGACCCACTGGTCGAGAGGGTACATCTCCTCCAAACTAACCCCCAGTACGCCTATGTTGCGCACCCCGACGACCGACGAAGCACGGTCTCCCTCCGGGATCTGGCCCCCTCTTGGTCCCTCCCTCACCCCCCTCTCTCACCACCAATCCCAACCATTTTTTCACCGGCGCACATCACCGCAACCCCTTCCCAGGAGGATCCGTCCTCCCACTGGCCCCATCCGCATGCGACGAAACTGAAGACGGCAGAGGGCAGTAGAGCGGAGCTGCTGATTGGCTGACACAGGATAAAAGAGCGCGAGGAGAGCTGGGGGACACAGGATAAAAGAGCGCGAGGAGAGCGGCGGGAACACAGTGAAAGGGAGGCCGGAGAGTGGCGGCGACACAACTGCCGGAGAAGCGGCATTCAGATTTTCGGCGGGAGCAGTGGCCATGGGTCTGTCGGGAAGGTCACTTTTCCTCTTTAAAAACTTACCTTGAAGAGTGGCATCACAGCAATGCAGTGACCTGATTGGCTGGTATGGAAAGTGCTCCAATTAGCAGCAGCTGGGAGAAATTTAACTCTTCCTATATTGGTAAGTATTGTGATTGGTAAGTAAAATCGTTATTCCTTTCACTTATTCATTATTTGATTTTATATTTGTAATCAGTTAAGGTAAAGTGTAAAAATGGCAGGAGATGCCAGACCCGTGTTATGCTCCTCGTGCTCAATGTGGGAGTTCAGGGACGCGGCCGATGCCCCTGCCTCCTTCATGTGCGGGATGTGTGTCCAGCTGCAGCTCCTGTTAGACAGCATGACGGCTCCGAAGCTGCGGAAGGAATCACTTTGGAGCATCCGCGATGCTGAGGAGGTCGTGGATAGCAAGTTCAGTAAGTTGGTCACACCGCAGATTAGGATTGGTGAGGGTGACAGGGAATGGGTGACCAAAAGGCAGAGAAAGACCAGAAAGGCAGTGCAGGTGTCCCCTGCGGTCATCTCCCTCCACAACAGTTATACCGTTTGGGATACTGTTGGGGGAGATGACTAACCAGTGGAGGCAGTAGTAGGCAGGCTCATGGCACCGTGGCTGGCTTTGCTGCACAGAAGGGCGGGAAAAAGACTGGCAGGGCTATAGTCATAGGGGATTTAATCGTAAGCGGAGTAGACAGGCGTCTCCGTGGTCGTAAACGAGACTCACGAATGGTATCTTGCCTCCCGGGTGCACGGGTCAGGGATGTCTCAGATCGGCTGCAGGCCATACTGAAGGGGGAGAGTGAACAGCCAGTTGTCGTGGTGCATATAGGCACAAACGATATAGGTTATAAACGGGATGAGGTCCTACAATCAGAAGTTAGGGAGTTAGGAGATAAGATAAAATGGAAGACCTCAAATTTAGTAATCTCAGGATTGCTACCAGTGCCACGTGACAGTCAGAGTAGAAATTCAAGAATAGTCAGAATGAATACGTGTCTTGAGAGACGGAGCAGGAGGGGGGAGTTCAGATTTTTGGACATTGAAACCTGTTCTGGGGGCCGTGGGGCCATTACAAATCGGATGGTCTACACCTGAGCGGGACTGGAACCAATGTCCTCGGGGGTACTTTTGCTAACACCGTTGGGGCGGTTTTAAACTAATGTGGCAGGGGGATGGGAAACAGATTAGGAAGTTAGAGGTCAGTAAAGAAACAGCAACTAAAGCCAGTAAGGTACTAGATAAGGAACTCAATGTGACTAAGGGGAAGAGCAGACAGGGAAGAGATGATGAACGCAAAGGGACAGGTGGTCTGAGGTGTATTTGTTTCAATGCGAGAAGTGTAGCAGGTAAGGCAGATGAATTTAGGGCTTGGATTAGTACCTGGGAATATGATGTTATTGGTATTACTGAGACTTGGTTGAGGGAAGGGCAAGACTGGCAACTAAATATCCCAGGGTATAGATGCTTCAGGAGGGATAGAGAGGGAGGTAAAAGGGGTGGAGGAGTTGGATTACTGGTCAGAGGTGATATCACAGCTGTGATTAAGGAGGGCACTATGGAGGATTCGAGCACTGAGGCAATATGGGTAGAGCTAAGAAATAGGAAGGGCGCAGTAACATTGTTGGGATTTTACTACAGGCTTCCCAAAAGCGGGCGTGAAGTAGAGGAACAAATATGTAGACAGATTATAGAAAAATGTAGGAGCAATACGGTGGTCGTGATGGGAGGTTTGAAATTCCCCAACATTGAATAGGACTCATGTCGTGTTGGAGGCATAAATGGAGCAGAATTTGTAAGGAGCATTCAGGAGAGTTTTTTTTTAGAGCTGTAAGTAAATAGTCCAACTCAGTAGGGGTGCATACTCGACCTGGTATTGGGGAATGATCCCGGCCAGGTGGTTTAAATTTCAGTCGGTGATTACTTTGGGAATAACGATCACAGTTCCGTACGTTTTAGAATACTCATGGACAAAGACGTGAGTGCTCCTAAAGGAAGAGTACTAAATTGGGTGGAATTGTGAGACTAGCTAAGACGAAAAAAGAAGCATACATAAGATCTAGGCGACTTAAAACTGATGAAGCTTTGGAGGAAGATTGTAGAAGATTGTAGTTTAGTCGGGCAGTATGGTCGGCACGGGCTTGGAGGGCCGAAGGGCCTGTTCCTGTGCTGTACATTTCTTTGTTCTTTGTTCTTTGAGGAATTTCGGGAAAGTAGGACAAATCTCAAAGGCACAACAAAGAGGGCTAAAAGGGGTCATGAAATGTCTGAGGCTAATAGGGTTAAGGAAAATCTCAAAGCCTTTTATTCGTATATAAGGAGCAAGAGGGTAACTAGAGAAAGGATTGGCCCACACAAAGACAAAAGAGGGAATTTATGCGTGGAGTCAGAGGAAATGGGTGAGATTCCGAATGAGTACTTTGCATCGGTATTCACCAAGGAGAGGGACGTGACGGATGTTGAGGCTAGGGATGGATGTTTAAATACTCTAGGTCAGGTCGGCATAAGGAAGGGGGACGTTTTGAGTATTCTAAAAGGCATTAAGGTGGACAAGTCCACAGGTCCGGATGGGTTCTATCCCATGTTACTGTGGGAAGCGAGGGACGAAATAGCCGTGGTCTTAACAGATATCTTTGCAGCATCCTTGAGCACGGGTGAGGTACCGGAGGACTGGAGAATTGCTAATGTTGTCCCTTTGTTTAAGAAGGGTAGCAGGGATAATCCAGGGAATTATAGACCTATGAGCTTGACGTCAGTGGTAGGCAAACTGTTGGAGAAGATACTGAGGGACCGATCTATTCACATTTGGAAGAAAATAGACTTGTCAGTGATAGGTTTTGTGCAGGGAAGGTCATGTCTTACAAACATAATAGAATTCTTTGAGGAAGTAACAAAGTTAATTAATGAGGGAAGGGCTCTAGATGTCATGCACATGGACTTCAGTAAGGCGTTTGATAAAGTTTCCCATGGCAGGTTGATGGAAAAAGTGAATATGTATGGGGTTCGGGGTGTACTAGCCAGATGGATAAAGAACCGGCTGGGCAACAGGAGACAGATAGTAGTGGTGGAAGGGAGTGTCTCAAAATGGAGAAAGTTGACAAGTCGTGTTCCACAGGGATCCGTGCTCGGACCACTGGTGTTTGTGATATACATAAATGATCTGGACGAAGGTATCGGTGGTCTGATTAGCAAGTTTGCAGATTATACTAAGATTGGTGGAGTTGCAGATAGCGAGGAGGGCTGTCAAAGAATACAGCAAAATATAAATAGATTGGAGAGTTGGGAAGAGAAATGGCAGATGGAGTTCAATCCAGAGAAATGCGAGGTGATGCATTTTGGAAAATCTAATTCAAGAGCGGACTATACGGTCAATGGAAGATTCCTGGGGAAAATCTATGTACAGAGAGATCTGGGAGGTCAGGTCCATTGTACCTTGAAGGTAGCAACGCAGGTCGATAGAGTGGTCAAGAAGGCATACAGCATGCCTGCCTTCATCGGACGGGGTATTGAGTACAAGAGTCGGCAGGTCATGTTACAGTTGAATAGGACTTTGGTGAGGCCACATTTGGAATACTCCGTGCAGTTCTGGTCGCCACATTACCAGAAGGATGTGGATGCTTTAGAGACGGTACAGAGGACGTTCACCAGGATGTTGCCTGGTATGGAGGGCGCTAGCTATGAAGCAAGGTTTAGTAGATTAGGGTTTTTTCGCTGGAAAGACGGAGGATGAGGGGGGGACCTGATTGAGGTCTACAAAATTATGAGAGGTATGGATAGGGTGGATAGCAACAAGTTTTTTTCCAAGAGTGGGGGTGTCAATTACAAGGGGTCACGATTTCAAGTTGAGAGGAGAAAGTTTAAGGGAGATGTGCGTGGAAAGTTGTTTACGCAGAGGGTGGTGGGTGCCTGGAACGCTTTGCCAGCGGAGGTTGTAGAGGCGGGCACGATAACACCATTTAAGACACATCTAGACAGATATATGAACGGTCGGGGAGCAGAGGGAAGTAGATCCTTGGGAAATAGAAGACAGGTTTAGATAAAGGATCTGGATCGGCGCAGGCTGTGAATCTATGGAATTCCTGTGCTATAATTTTCTTTGTTCTTTGACACCCCCCCCCCCCCCCCAGAGCCACGGTTCCTGAGTCAACGCAAGCATAACTGCCCGGTCTGCGACGATCGCAGTGGACGCCCAGGGCCCCCGACCGGCTGATAGTTTCATTGTAAAATGAACTTGTAAATAATTGTCTGTAAATATGTGTATTGCATGTAAAGGCACCGAAGGGTACCGCTATAACCTCTACCACTGTAAAAGCAAGGCCGCCGCCCCCGCCGGACTCTTTTTTAAACAGGGGATGAATGTGGTAAGCTATATTAGATGTATCGCGGTACCTAGGTGGTATGTACCTTATACTGTAGTATGAGTGGTAGAACCTGCCTGCTGGTTCCACCCAGCAGGCGGAGCAGAAGAGTCTGTGTTTCACCCACAGCAGTCATTCTGCACCGGAGCTGCCGGGGTAACTACTTGTTCATTAAAGCCTTCAATTGGACTACAATCTCGCTTCAGTAGTGATTGATCGTGCAGCAGTATCAAATTGAAGGAAAAAGGATACAAAGCGGCAACGATTAGTGGGAAACTAGAGGTCTGGGAAATCTTTAGGGGGCAACAGAAAGCTACTAAATAAGTTATAAAGTAGATATTTTTTGAGAGTAAACTAGCTCAGAATATAAAAACAGATACTAAACGTTTCTACAAATATATAAAACAAAAAAGAGTGGCTGAAGTAAACATTGGTCCTTTAAAGGATGAGAAAGGAGATTTAATAATGGGAGATTAGGAAATGGCTGAGGATCTGAACAGATTTTTTGGGTCGGTCTTCACAGTGGAAGACCCAAATAACATGCCAGTGACTGAAAGAAATGAGGCTACGACAGTTGAGGACATTGAGATGATTGTTGTCACTAAGGAGGGAGTGATGGGCAAGCTAATGGGGCTGAAGGTAGTCGAGTCTCCTGAAACTGATGGAATGCATCCCAGAGTGCTAAAAGAGATGGCTAGGGAAATTGCAAATGCACTAGTGATAAGTTACCAAAATTCACTAGACTCGGGGGTGGTCCCGGCGGATTGGAAATTAGCAAACGTGACTATTTAAAAAAGGAGGTCGGCCGAAAGCGGGTAATTATAGGCCAGTCAGCTGAACTTCGGTAGCAGGGAAACGCTGGAATCTATCATCAAGGAAGAAATAGCGAGGCATCTGGATTGAAATTGACCCATTGGGCTGACGCAGCATGGGTTCTTCAAGGACAGGTCGTGCCGAACTAATTTAGTGGAATTTGTTTAGGACTTTACCAGTACGATAGATAACGGGGAGCCAATGGATGAGGTATATCTGGATTTCCAGAAATCTTTTGACAAGGTGCCACACAAAAGGTTGCTGCATACGATTACGATGCATGGCATTAAGGGGAAAATAGTAGCTTGGAGAGATGATTGGTTAATGTATGGAAAGCAAAGAGTGTGGTTTAATGGGTGTTTCTCTGGTTGGCAATCAGTAGATAGTGGTGTCCCTCGGGCATCAGTTTTGGGCCCACAATTGTACACAATTTATATAGATGATTTGGAGTTGGGGAGCAAGTGCAATGTGTCCAAGTTTGCAGACGATACGAAGATGAGTGATAACGCAAAAAGTGCAGAGGATACCGGAAGTCTGCAGAGGGATTTGGATAGGCTAAGTGAATGGGCAAAGGTCTGGCAGATGGAATACAATGTTGCCAAATGTGAGGTGATCCATTTTGTTAGGAATAACAGCAAAGGAGAATATGAGAGGTATGGACAGGGTGGATAGCAACAAGCTTTTTCCAAGAGTGGGGTGTATTATTAAAACATGCTGCCGTGCAGAGAGACCTGGGTGTGCTAGTGCATGAGTCGCAAAAAGTTGGTTTACAGGTGCAGCATGTGATTAAGAAGGCAAATGGAATTGTGTCCTTCATTGCCAGAGGGATAGAGTTAAAGACTAGGGAAGTATTGCTGCTATTGTACGAGGCCACACCTGGAGTATTGTGAGCCCACACCTGGAGTATTGTGTTCGGTTTTGGCCTCCTTGCCTGAGAAAAAACGTACTGGCGCTGGAGGGTGTGCAGAGGATATTCACTAGGTTAATCCCAGAGTTGAGGGGGTTAGATTACGAGGAGAGGTTGAGTAGGCTGGGTCTGTACTCGTTGGAATTTAGAAGGATGCGGGGGTGGAGGGGGGGGGGGGGGTTCTTATAGAAACATATACAATTTTGAAGGGAATAGATAGGATAGATGCGCGCAGGTTGTTTCCACGAGCAGGTGAAAGCAGAACATAGCCTCAAAATAAAGGGAAGTAGGTTTGGGACTGAGATAAGGAGGAACTTCTTCACCCAAAGGGTTGTGAATCTATGGAATTCCTTGCCCAGTGAGGCAGTGGAGGCTCCTTCATTAAATGTTTTTAAGAGAAAGAGAGATAGTTTTTTGAAGAATAAAGGGATTAAGGGTTATGGTGTTCGGGCCGGAAAGTGGAGCTGAGTTCACACAAGATCAGCCATGATCTCATTGAATGGCGGAGTAGGCTCGAGGGGCCAGGTGGCTGTCTCCTAGTTCTTATATTCTTATCTTCTTTCGGTTAACCAATTTTGTATCCAGTCATCCAATTTTCCATGGAACCCATGTCTCGTCACTTTCTGAATGAGCCCACCAAGTGGAATCTTATCAAATGCCTTTCTGAATTCCATATACACGACATCCACTGCCCGATCTTCATCAATGTTTCTCGTCACATCCTAAAAGAATTCATGAGGCTTGTGAGGCATGACATGAAATGAAATGAAATGAAAATCGCCGATTGTCACGCGTAGGCTTCAATGAAGTTACTGTGAAATGCCCCTTGTCGCCACATTCCGGCGCCTGTTCGGGGAGGCTGGTACGGGAATAGAACCGTGCTGCTGGCCTGTCTTGGTTTGCTTTAAAAGCCAGCGATTTAGCCCAGTGAGCTAAACATACCCCTCACAAAGCCATGCTGACTATATTTAATCAAACTTTGTTTTTCGAAATAATCATAAATCCTATCTCTCAGAATCCTTCCCAATAATCTGTAATTCCCAGGGATTTTCCTATTCCGTTTCTTAAACTGGGGAACAACATTCGCCTCCCTCCAATCATCTGGTACTACTCCAGTGGAGAGTCTGGACGCAAAGATCATGGTCAACGGCACAGCAATCTCCTCCCTGGCTTCCCGTAGTAACCTTGGGTATATCCCGTCAGGCCCAGAGGACGTATCTATCCTGATGCTTTTCAAAATATCCAGCACATCCTCCTTCTTAATATCAACCTATTTGAGCCTATTAACCTGGTTCACACTGTTCTCATGGGCAACAATGTCCCTCTCTCTAGTGAATACTGAAATAATATATTCACTTCGGGCCGCCCCTACCTCCTCAGACTCTCGGCACATGTTCGCTCCACTATCCCTGATCGCCCCCACTCTCACTCTTATCATCATCTTATTTCTCACATCCGTGTAGAACGCCTTGGGGTTTTCCCTAACCCTTCCCGCCAGGACTTTTTCATGCCCCATTCTAGCTCTCCTCAGTCCATTTTTTATTTCCTTTCTGGCGACCCTGTAACGCTCTAGAGCCGAGTCAGATCCTTGCTTCCTCAACCTTACGTAAGCTTCCTTCTTTCTCTTGACGAGAAGCTCCACTTCTCTTGTCAACCAAAGCTCCTTCACCTTACCATTCCTTCATCGTCTCAGTGGGACAAAACTATTCAGCACACGCAGCAAGTGCTCATTAAACAATCCCCACATTACCGTTGTGCATTTCCCCAAGAACAACTGTTCCCTGTTAATGCTCCTAAGTTCCTGTTTAATAGTAGTATAATGCCCCCTCCCCCAATAAAATGCCTTCCCATACTGTCTGTTCCTCTCCCTCTCCATGACTATGATACGGGTCAAGGGTTGTGGTCACTGTCACCGAAATGCTCTCTCACCGAGACATCTGAAACCTGGCCTGGTTCGCTGCCAAGCACCAAATCAAATATGGCATAATGAGTCAGGAATCCTTCATCGACACACCTGACAAAATCTGCTCCATAAAACCATTTGCACTAAGAATGTTCCAGTCAATGTTAGGGAACTGGAAGTCACCCATGACGTGTCTGTTACTTCTGCACCTTTTCAAGATATGTCGCCCAACCTGTTTCTCCAGATATCTGCTGCTATTGGGGGATTTATAGAAGACTCCAAATAAAGTGACGGCTCGTTTCTTGTTTCTGACTTCCACCCATACTGACTCAGTAGACAAACCTTCCTCGATACCTCCGTTTCTGCAGATGTGAAGCACTCTTTCCAGTGTTTTCCCTTACCTCCCACACCCTACAGGAGGAGCATGCAACTGCCTTAACTTCCACCCCTTCTGATCCGAATTCCCAAAGTGATGCAAAAGGAAATAAAAGCAAGATTCACACCCGTTAGGCCCTTAACAATATTGTTGCTATTCTCTCGTGAACCCTCTAAAATTGGTGATTCTGCTGTATGATATAATTATAGCTTGCTGCCGCCTTAAAAAAACCACAACTCTTACCTTGCAGAATATAGCTGAGATTCTGCTGTGTGAACCGTTCGCGAGGCTCCGCCCTCCGGACACTGCTCCAATGAGTCCTAGCTGCTCCTGGGGTTCCTGTTAAGGTAAGTACCCGAGCGACACTATATTTATATTTACCCCCGCCCGTCCTTGCATCGATCTCTATAACCATCCATCCAGAGCGCCCTCTGTCAGCATCCCTGTTGCTTCTCTCAGTAATAATTCTCAACCTCTGTCCATCCTGTTTGTTGCATTATCCTTTCAGTGCCTCTGACAGTTTGCCCCTCGCTTCCTACACACAGCGCACCATAGTTTCCAATTCAATTCACAATATTCCGAAATTGTTTATTCACAAGTAATTTAACCGTGTTACTAATTATTCTGTGTTTGTGGATAATTATATTGTTTATGTAAAACAATGACGGTACATTTGTCAGTATATAAGTCAATATTGTCGCAGGTTTTTTTATTTCCGTTAACAGATGAACAATTATGTTGTTGCTTCACCCATTTGGTTGCACATCTGCTCAATACAATTCAGGAGTTACTGATTGAATAAAGCAATCCTGATATAACTGAATTGAAAGGACTTTGAAATTTCGATTCTGCTGTCATGTCGAGGCAAAGAGAAAACAGACGTCTAATTAATGTCATCTCCCACTTTGCTATTGGATTGGATTGGATTTGTTTATTGCCTCTTATACCGAGACACAGTGAAAAGTATTTTTCTGCGAGCATCTCAACATTTCATTAAGTACATGGGAAGAAAAGTGAATAAAATAAAATCCATAATAGAGCAACACAAGGTATATAATCTAACTGCATAAGCACTGGCATCGGATGAAGCATACAGGGGTATAGTGTTAATGAGGTCAGTCCATAAGAGGGTCGTTTAGGAATCTGGTAACAGCGGGGAAGAAGCTGTTTATGAGTCTGTTCGTGCGTGTCCTCAGACTTCTGTAGCTCCTGCCCGATGGAAGAAGTTGGAAGAGTGAGTAAGCCGGGTGGGAGGGGTCTTTGATTATGCTGCCCGCTTTCCCCAGGCAGCGGGAGGTGTAGATGGAGTCAATGGATGGGAGGCAGGTTCGTGTGATGGACTGGGCGGTGTTCACGACTGTCTGAAGTTTCTTGCGGTCCTGGGCCGAGCAGTTGACATACCAGGCTGTGATGCAGCCCGATAGGATGCTTTCTATGATGCATCTGTAAAAGTTGGTGCCGAATTTCCTTAGTTTCCTGAGGAAGTATAGGCGCTGTTGTGCATTCTAGGTGGTAGCGTCGACGTGGGTGGACAAGAACAGATTTTTGGAGATGAGCACCCCGAGGAATTGGAAACTGCTAACCATCTCCACCTCGGCCCCATTGATGCTGACAGGGGTGTGTACAGTACTTTGCTTCCCAAAGTCAATGACAAGCTGTTTTGTTTTCTGGCATTGAGGATGCGATTGTTTCTGTTTAAAACAACTGCAGAAATATGTAATTTGTTATCCTCCGTGTTTCTTATCACATTTTTCAAAGCTTAATTTCGGATATTGTAAGATCCATTTTCTCTTTCCACATGTATTTACTTTACAGCATACTATTTTACAAAGCCCTTCCCTTACGGGTCTTCTTCTACTTATATCTACTTATTATCTTCATGTTATATTTATCCTTCTAATTTAATATCTATTAGTCAGTTATCGTTTTGATCTATCATTCTGTACGCCCACTATCTGCATTGCCGTCACTTCGCCATTTGGTTACTGTATTTCTCTCTGCTTATCGTTCCTTCGAGTTCATGTTACCTTATCCTCACCGATATCAGTCACCAACCATTTGGTTATTAGTCTTGCTTTCTCTCCCCCCCCCCCCTCTCTCAATCTTCCACACTCTCTCCCACACATACCCTTCCTCTCCATCTCTTCCTGTCATTGTGATATGTAACAAGGAAATGTCAATGTTTTTTGACGACTAATAATGTCCTTAAATAAATGTGCGCAGTGGATGCCGATTGTCATTCTGTTGCTTCATTGCATGAAACGATCCTTACTGTGATGTGATGCAAATAAATTAACAATTAGTTTTAGTGGGTATTTCAGCATCTTCTTCAACTCCTCTCGGAACTTCCTCTGTGTCAGGACATAGATTCCCGTGTTCGTACAAGAACTGAAAACCTGAAGCATGCTGGCGACAACCTCCACAGTGTAAAGTCTGTCAGTGGTAGAATAAGAATGCACATTAGCAATTCTCTGGTAGGTGTAGAATATCACTTGAGTCACCCATAGCAGAAGAAAACTGCTGGATATGCTGAACAGTGAAACAATGGATTTCCTTCGGTTTTCCATCTCTAAGTCCTTGCAATCTTTTACATTACAACTTCCTCTGAATCCGCTGCGAACTCGATTTGACAATAGAATACGTCTGACAGTGAGAATATTAAACAGTGAAATCAGAAGGAATGAAGCAACAGCTTGTGCAATGGCAAATAAGATGACAAATCCGCTCCATGCGTGGGCGGTGTAGAAGCTGTGTTTAGTGATGCAGTGCCAGGGGACGCCATTAGTTATATGGTCAGGTTCAAACCTGAAGTACCAGGGGATGCTTATTAAACAACCTACCACACACACTGTTCCTAAAACCATTACTGCCACTTTCCTGGTACAATATTTTCCTTTCAGCTTCTCACAGCAAATGGCAATATATCTGTCAAAGGTGAAAGCAACTGTGAACCAGGCAGATATCATCGTGCTTGCGAACATCTGGAAGTAAATATAACTGCAAATGTGGGTAATGTACAGGAATGAATCTGGGAAAAACAACAGAGCATTTCGATACAATATTGGTTCAGCTATAACGACTAGCAGATCTGCCGCAGACATTCCCATAAGGTAATGACTGATGCATTTGGAGAGACCACACTTGCCTCGGGAGATGATCACGATCGCCACCACGTTAACTAGAGGAGAGAGAGAGGTTGGAGGAGCAAAATTATTGATCGACCCTACATAAAAAATACATTTCATCATAATTTACAGTTACATTTCCAGTTTGTCATTGGCTGCACAAAATTCTATAAGCATTGCGTTTTTTTGTTTACCCGAGCAGAGGTTGTGACATTGAAGTGTTCCTAAAAATTTATCATGCAATTGACTACGCAATAATTTTCGTAATTGCACTGTTCCTGGTATAGATCTTGGTTTCGGCTGAGGATTAAACTTCCTATTCGCTCTGTACTCATTGGCTAAAGATTATTGATGAGAACCATTAACTCTGATGTTCTCTCCGAGATGCCGTCAGTCATGATGAGCACTGTAGTATTTCCTATGTATGTATATTTGTTATTTCAGTAATTAAGTGAGGAGTAATTTTCAGAAACACGGTTTGAAAATGTGACAAACAGAGGAACCCCAAAGTAAAATCCACAGAATTTTAGTATCTCTTCATGCCATGTTCAAGTCATATTTTATTCACTGATTGATCTTCTTACACTATGGATCGTCTTTCCGATCCACTCTGATGCTTCTATCTCTGTTCTTCTCTTTCTGTTTTCTGTATCTATTATTTTCAATTTTGCTTGTCAATGCATCCGGAATTATCAACCTGCAAACTCATCTTCATAATTTCTCTAACCATCCAATTGCATCCCAATCGTTTTCCAGGATGCTCTTTGGGAGTCCGCATTGAGGAATGCAATATTGTTATGGGAGAGTTGTTTTCAGAACCCCAAAATGTATCATGGAGTGCAACCCCTTCCACCCCTTTTAATGTATTTGTTGCTTTTGAAGCACACGGCTTGTTCTCCAGGTGTGGAATTACAATTATGGACACGTGGGTTTTTAAACACAAAACAATGTTTATTCCATAAACTCAACTTAACATCTCAAATGAACATGGATCTCTTAACACCCCTTACTTCAAAGACAACCCCAAAAATATTACAACACTAAATAATCCTTCAGTTATTCATTTCAACATCCATGAGACTTAACAACTTTAAACAGAAACACATAAGGTTAAAGGCTTTACTATTATGTGTTTAAATCACCCAAATGATTCAGAGGTAGTCTTTCATGGCAGAAATCACAGCAGATCCAGCTCGCTGCAAACATAGACACACCCAAGCTCTTTTCAAACTGAAACTAAACTGCAAAATGGCTGATCTAAAGCCAAGCTCCACCCACACTCTGACATCACTGCGTTTCTTAAAGGTACATTGCGTAAACATCCATTTCTTAAAGGTACCCACACATGACAATATTCAGATACATTAAATAAAATTTACTGACGAGTTGAATAGTTTAATCTTTACTATTAAACAAATGAGCCTCTAACTGTTCCACGGCTCTGTTCTTTCCGTCCGCACTGCATGCAATGAGGTGAAGCAAATCCCACTGCGAGACAGATGTCAAAACAATTGGTATTTATTCTCCTGAAATCGAAAAGGGCAATTTTTTCTATTGGCAAAAAAACAACAACACTGTCGTTACTTTTGAGCTCATGTTGCAATGATAAAGAAGTCATGAACAAGTGCTAGATAAACTGAGTAAGCAAAATATTAATATATTTGGCGTTGGATTGAATTGTCTTTGTGACTCCTCAGAGTATAAGTAAACAGTGTATTATTATCGGACTGGAAGAAGGTGTAAAGGGAAATTCCACAGTGGTAAATTTCAGGATTCCTGATTTCCATGACATGTATTACTTACCGAGAAATTGACATGCACGCAGAGTTTCAAAATGAGGCATTACGCAAACTTTGCACATACCCGACTAAGAAGAGGATTGCGATAGACTTCAAGGAGATTCAATCAGGTTCGAGGAATTGCTCAAGATATCGCAGACAAATATTGTTCTGAATGTAGACATGATTCCTTTTACCGGGAAGAAATTGAACACCCAATACAGATAATCGATATTCTGCTCAAGTGGGCCCTTGATCAAAGGGGCATGTATATATTTGAGAACAGCTTGTTGTCGATAGAAGTGAGATGTCGAAAGTGGTAATAGGGGTTTGAACAGCCAGGGTTCTATAGCTATGGGCACAGAGTACAAAACGAAGGAAGTGATGATTCACACGAACGAATGTTGGTTTCCCTCAACGCAAAATCTAATTCCAGTATTGAATATCGCACTTAAGGGACGAAAAATGAATTACAGAACGGGCAGGAAATTTCATATTCAGAGTTTAGCAATGTCGAGCTTCAGTTAGGCGGATACACTAGATAATTTGGGATTGTTTTTTGGGGGGAAACAGAGGATAAAAAGGATTGTCAATTGAAATATTCACAGCGAGTTGGGATCCGCCCAAAGAAGCTGAGAGGAATGGAATCGTTTTTGAAACGTTTGACAAACAGCAACAAATAAAAGCTACTTCGAAAACGGCACAGGAAGGGGTGTTCAATTTACACTGTGACATGTTAAATTCTATTGTAATCTGCCTGATGTTGGGGCGCAGGAAGATTCCAACGACAAGTACATTAGACAATAGGATAATTATGAAAACAGTATCTTTCTATTTGGTTCAGAAATGACAAGAGGGTGTGATCAGTTCGAAACATTTTCGTAGATGTGTCACGAACATGTTCAGCTGAAATGACACTCTGTGCTGAAACATTGGATTTCACATGATTGTAATCAGCAGAGCCCAAAGATTTCCAAATAGGGAAGGAGATAAAATTGTGTTAGGAAAAGAAAAGTTCGATAGCCATGCTTTTGAAAAGGCACTAGCTCAGTTGGCGAGACAACTGGTGTTTCGCGGTGTGAAGTGAGAGATTCACAGGACCGGATGTGGTTATTCAGGAAGGGCTCATTTTCTCAAACCTGCCCTTTGTCTACGGTGTGGTGATCATTAGGTGCAATCACCACCAGTCAGCTCTCCCCCTCAAAGGGGAAAGCAGCTTATGGCCATTTGGGTGGACGGCGACTTTACCTTACTTTTACATAGATTGGTAATGGGAGCAATGTCGTAACAGTGATATGAAAATACAATGAAACAATCACGCGAGTCGGGAGAAGAAGCACTTTGATCTCTGATTGCAACAAAGAAATAATATGCTGGATAAATATGAATCACTGCTCATAGAAAGAAACAAAGAGAACAAATCATCTTGGTTCAACGGACTGAAATAGTTGAGACAACCTAATGCTCTGCCATCAGCTGCCAGACAAGGTGTTGATCTCAGTGAAGTCAGCACTAGAGAAAATAACTCACATTCTCCGCGCTGAGGAGATTGAGTTAGAAAGCAGCCACTAAAATCAGGAACCTGCATTACATCAGCCAATTACATTTCTCAAAAGGCAGAAGCGACAAGGGAAAGTCGCAGCGAGGTATTTTGGCAAGTACAGTACAACAAAGAATACCTAATTCTGCTGCTAACCACTGTCGTGATAGCTTACCGGGAACTCCAACAACTGCAATAAAAGCATAGTAAACGCGTTCTATCTGAAGAATTACCGGCTGGTTCATCTCACTGAGAAGCGGTGACTGGTCGTGGAGGACAAGAGAATGCTATGAGGATTTATTTTCCATGAGCACTGATTTATACATGGAATATGTCTCCACAGGCTCAGCTATGCCCCTGACAATTATGATCAGTCACAGTGAGCTGAACAAATATTTAACACATGCAGCTTTCACAAACATACTTCTGAGAACACAGCACAGGTAATTAATAGTTAGGGATGCGAGTTTTCACAGGTAAAGATTGAGGGAAGCAATAGTTGATAACTGGATTCATATGAAGGGATATAACAATAATATGCGGCTTAATATCCAGCGCTGCGATCAGATTCTCTCCCTTCGACCTGTTTAGGAATGTTGCTCATTCCGCCATTCTGCAACCCATTGCGCATAAAATGCTGGAACACAAAAACACATCTTTCACTGATTGTGTAAGTGGGTGTGTCCCAGTTTTGATTCTTGTTCTTATATGCCCAACTATATCCAGATAATACAAATCAGTAGAATGTTAAAATATGCATTACCCATCTTCTTTATTTGCATGTTAATTGATTGGGCACGTAGACTGCAGTAAGGTTATCAGAGTTTCGGCCGATTCTGATGCCACTAAATCAAATTTCCAAAGGTGACTATCCGTGTTAATCAATCACTGATGTTTTCTTCAGATTAATTCTCCAACAACTCCTTATGAAGAGGCAACTTTATCTCCAAATAAATAACAATCGACTGCAATTGGTTACGGGCAAGAAACACTGACCAAATCAGCGAAACTCACATTGCTTTAATTCCTGATTAGCAAATTTGCAGATGATACTAAGATTATGGAGTTGCAGATAGCAAGGAGGACCGTCAGACAATACAGCAACATATAGATAGATTGGAGAGTTGGGCAGAGATATGGCAGGTGGAGTTCAATCCAGGCAGGTGCGACGTGATGCATTTTGGAAGATCAAATTAAAGAGCGGGCTATACGGTCAATGGAAGAGTCCTGGGGAAAATTGATGTACAGAGAGGACTGGGAGTTCAGGTCTATTGTATCCTGAAGGTGGCAACGCAGGTCGATAGAGTGGTCAAGAAGGCAGACAGCATGCTTGCCTTCATCGGACGGGGTATTGAGTACAAGAGGCGGCAGGCCATGTTATAGTTGTGTAGGACTTTGGTTCGGCCACATTTGGAATACTGCGTTCAGTTCTGGTCGCCACATTACCAGAAGGATATGGATGCTTTAGCGACGGTGCAGAGGTGGTCCATCAGGATGTTGCCTGTTATGGAGGGTGCTAGCTATGAAGAAATGCTGAGCAGATTAGGATTGCTTTCGTTGTAAAGATGGAGGTTGAGGGGGGACCTGATTGAGGTCTACAAAATTATGAGATGTATGGACAGGGTGGATAGCAACAAGCTTTTTTCAAGAGTGCGGGTGTCAATCACAAGGGGTCACGATTTCAAGGTGTGAGGGGAAAGTTTAAGGGAGATGTGCGTGGAAAGTCTTTTACGCAGAGGGTGGTGGGTGCCTGGAACGCTTTGCCAGCGGAGGTGGTAGATGGTGGTAGATGCATCTAGACAGATATATGAACGGGCGGGGAACAGAGGGAAGTAGATCTTTGTAAAATAGGCGACAGGTTTAGATAAAGGATCTGGATCGGCTCAGGCTGGGAGGGCCGAAGGGCCTGTTCCTGTGCTGTAATTCTCTTTGTTCTTTTTGTTTTGAATAATATAGAAGTAGAATTAAGATTTGGGTTAATTCAAGCTGCACATCTAAAATACAGGTGTTAGCGACTTCCAAAGAATTTCCAGTCGGTGAGTGAAATCATGCACCTGGCCAAGCTGTTCCAGTACAGCTACAACACTATCTTCCACTCGGCAATGTGGAAAATCGCCCAGGTGTGTCCTGTACACAAAAATCAAGTGAAATCCAACCCAGCCAATTGCCGTTATCTCTGCCTACTCTCAGTCCTCAGTAAAGGGATGGATGGGATCCTCATCAGTGCAACCAATCGGCACTTACTTCGCAATAACCTGAGCACTGACCTGCAGGTGGAATTCCGTCAGGGTTTCTCCGTTCCTTACGTCATTACAGCGTTGGCTCAAACATGGACAAAGGAGTTGAACTCCAGATGTGAGATGAGAGTTACTGCAGTTTACATCAAGTTCGCATTTTCTAGCTCATGACATCGACGCGCCCTAGCTAAACCAGTAATGATGGGAATTGGAGGGTGTACACTCCACTGGTTGGAGTCATAGCTGGAACAATGTAAATTGGTTGTTGTGGTTGGACGGCAGTCGTCCGAATCCCAGCGCATAACTTCTGGAGTTACTCACAGTAGTCTCCTAGGCGCAACCATCTTCAACTGCTTCCTCGATGACCTCCATTCCCACATAGGTCCAGATGAAGGGATGATTGCACGCTGTTCATCACCATTCGCGACTGCTCAGACACTGCCGCAGTTCACGTACAAATGTAGCAAGACCTGGACAATTGCTAAGCTTGGGCTAACAAGTGGCAAATAGCATTTCCTCTACACAACCGCCTGGCAATGACCATCTCCTACAAGAGAGGATCTAACGAACAGCCCGATGATATTCAGTGGCATTACTCTCGCTGAATACCCCGCTATCAACATCCTGGGGGTCGTCATTAACCACAAACCGAACTGGACTAGCCAAATACGTTCAGCAGTTTGCAGAGCACGTCAGAGGTTGGGAATCCTGTGGCAAGCAAATCACCTCCTCAGTCCACATAGCCTGCCCATCATCGACAAGGTACATGTCAAGAGTGTGATGGCATACTTCCCCACTTTCCTGGATTAGTGCAGCTCCAGCAACAGTGAAACATCTCTGCACCGGGGGCAGCACGGTGGCGCAGTTGTTAGCACGGTAGCCTCACGGCGCCGAGGTCCCAGGTTCGATCCTGGCTCTGGGTCACTGTCCGTGTGGAGTTTTATCATTCTCCCCGTGTTTGCGTGGGTTTCGCCCCCACAACCCAAAGATTTGCAGGTTAGGTGGATTGGCCACGCTAAATTGCCCCGTAATTGGAAAAGATTAATTGGTTACACTAATTTTTTTTTTTAAATCCCTGCACCATTCAGGACAAAGCAGTCCACTTTATCAGCTTGATTCCTATTTCGTCCAATTGATCTGACTGACATCGATATTACCGTTTCGGCGATTCTAACTGAGATTCATATACTCGTGCATACGATTCCAACGTCCGTCCTTCAACATACGTGCCCCTGTCAGTGAGAATAGCACTCGTCTGGGCTTATCCTTCCTGCTCCATTGCTGCGACGCTGCCTTTGTTCTTTGGTGGATACCCGGAGCTGATCCAACTATTGGTGCCGGGAGGGCCTCATATGGAACAACTGGTACTGAAGCAGACACCTCAGGACGTGCGTTCACTTGCGCCTCTCCTACATCACATGTTAGCGGCGACATGCCTGCGCACCATACGCTTTTCACTGATTGACATTGTATTATCCGCGTTTCCCGGTTTCTAAAACAACCTTACAGGCAGACGGGCTAACTTTATCCACAACTGAGTAACGGCCTTTGAATGTTGCGGATATAAATCATCCACTTGTGAGTACCTGTATCATGACATTTTGTCACACCTCGTATTCTTCTGGTAAAACTTCACCATCAAAATATGCCGAACACCTTTGGTTCTATTTCTGGCCCATCAACAGCGGCTGCTCGCACATTGCTCAGTATCTGTTGTACTTCTTTCTAGTGACTGAACGCTGACAAATCCGCTTCAAAAAGTCCAGTCCCACGAGGGTCAATAGCCTTTTTATGGATCGCCCTGTCACCAAGGAATGGGGAGTGAATCAATTGGCTTCGGACAAGGAAGTCGGTACTAACGTTGGAACAAAAGGCAAGACGATATTCCATATGTTGTCATTTTGTTGTACTGTTTTCCCGACCCTGGTTTTCAGGGTTCCATCCATTCATTCCACAATTCCATTGGACGGTGGGCGGTACGCAAAGTCATTTTGTTTGGGGTTTAATCCGAATATGGAATATTGGGCATAAACTGGGCAGTGAAGGAGGCACATTGCTCAGATTCTCCACTTTGGGGTATTCCGCTGGGTGAATACCTGCTGTACCAGTATGTCAGCAGTCAACTTTGTGCTTTTGGCTCTTGTGGGAAAAGCTTCTACTCATTAACTGAAAGTATGAATGATTAATATGATATATTTGTACCCCACTTACATGGGGGCAACGGTCCCGCATAATCATTTTGTAAATTCGTCCAGGCTCCCTCTACTGGCCTCATTTGTCTGAGCTCTCAATTTTGAGCATATCGATCGTGATTTGTTTTGGGGCACATGTCAAGCAATAATGAATGGTATCTTCGCACACATTTTGCCACCAAGATACATTCTTAATTATTTCCGCAGTAGTTTCTAGTCACGGATTACGCTGCCATTGCCCAATCCCTAGTGGCAATCGAATCTGCTCGGAACCTGTGGAAGAGCTCTGTGCACAGGCCGACACCCCACTCAGCCTCTGTTACCCCACCTAACCTGCATATCCCTGGACAATAAGGGATACTTTACCGTGGTCAATTACCCTAACTTGCACATCGTTGTGACTGTAAGAGAAAACCCGAGCTCCCGGAGGAAATCCATGCGCTCACGGCAGAACATACAGCCAGTCACCCAAGGTCGGAATCGAACCTGGGTCCCTCGGCCCAGTGATCACTGCTGAGCCACCGTGCCACCTGAACTCACCTGTATTTATAATGCCTGTTGGGGAGGAGTGGGGTTAATCTTTACCATAATTACCCCATATTATTTTCATTGGACTATCTGGACTATATATTATAATAATGCGGCTTAGGGGAGAGTCTTTCCATCAGCAGACACACATCCTCCAGCTTTCCATATCTGTCAAACATAGAAACATAGAAAATAGGAGCAAGTAGAGGCCATTTGACCTTTCGACCCTTCTACACTATTTGTTCTGACCATGGCTAATCAGCCAACTCCATATCCTAACCGCCCTTCGCCCAAACCCGTTCATCCCCTTCGCTCCAAGTGCTACCTCGAACTTCTTGAAATCATACAATGATTTTGCCTCAGCTACTTTCTGTCATTCCGAATTCCACAGCCTCACCTCTAGGTGATAAGTCCCTGCTCATCTCTGCCCTAAATTGTCTATCACGTAGCCCCAGACTGTGTTCCCAGATCTAGACACACCGACTGTCGTGAACATTCTTCCAGCACCCACCCTGTCTAGTCCTGATAGAATGTTATCGGTATCTATGTGGTTCCCCCCTGATTCTTCTGAACTCCAGCGAATACGATTCTAATCGAATCAGTCTCTCCGCATACGTCGGAGTCATAGTCCTGCCATCCCATCAGTCTGGAAACCTCCACTGCACTCGCTCCAGAACAAGTCTATCCTTCCGTAGATAAGGAGAACCAAAGTGCTCCCAATATTCCAGGTGTGGCCTCACCAACACGCTGTATAATTGAAGGGAGACAAAGGGCTCCTGCCGTCCAATCCTTTCGCTATGAAGGTCAACAGACAATTTGTCTTCTTCACTGCCTGTTGTCCCTGCATAATTACCTTCAGCGACTGGTATACGATGACAGCCAGGTTTAGTTGTACATTCCATTTTCCTGATTTATGGTCATTCAGCTAATAATCCGCCTCCCAATTTTGCTACCACAGCGAATAATAATAAAAATTAATAATAATCGTTATTATTGTCACAAGTTGGCTTTACTAACACTGCAATGAAGGTACAATGAAAATCTCTTAGTCGCCACATTACGGCGTCTGTTCGGGTACACTGAGGGAGAATTCAGAATGTCCAATTCACCAAAGAGCACGTCTTTCGGGACTTGTGGGAGGAAACCGGAGCACCCGGGGGAAACCCACGCAGACACGGGGAGAACGTGCAGACATCGCACAGACAGTGACCCAAGCGGGAATCGACCCTGGGACACTGGCGCTCTGAAGCAACAGTGCCAGCCACTGTGCTACCGTACCGCCTCACAATTATTCAAATTACACTACGTCTAGCATTCATTTGGCAACTCAATCAGCATGTCCAAATCACACTGCAGGAACCCCGTACAGCCCACATGTCAACTCAACTTTGAGTCATCTGTATATTTGGAGATATTACATTTCGTTCTTTTGTTTGCACTGAGTGCTGAATTTGGGTGCATTTGAGTGCTATAGTGAGAGTTTGGTGACTGAGGGAGTGCTGAATTTGGGCGCATTTCAGTGCTATAGTGAGAGTTTGATGACTGAGGGATAATAAGGGTCCATCGTTATCTAACGTCCTGTCTTTCTTCTATTTAGTTAATTAAATTAAACGATGCTGTTTGGTTTAGAAGAAGATGACTTATCAATCAGCTTTAAACAAATGTTCTACTTGTAGCTACTTGCAGCATGAGCTTGTTAATTGGATTAGGCCAGGTTTCAGAGGCGAGATTCACAGTATAAAAGTGAGCCAGCTACAGTGGTGACTTTGCTGAATCTGAGTGCATTTGAGTGCTATAGTGAGAGTTTGGTGACTGAGGGAGTTAGATGAGGAGGGAGCAAGGTGCTCCTTTCATTTCATTTCCTACATTTCCTCAAAGAGCGAGAAGGGAGCCGGGAGTTTACAGAGAGTGCAGCTGACTGGGAGCAGAGTCGGAGGGCGGAGGCCCAGTTGGTCCACAGGACAGCTATATTCTGTAAGGTAAGAGGGGATGGAGGCTATGCATGCTCCTCCTGTAGGATGTGGGTAGTGAGGGATACCTCCGGTTTCCCCACTGACTATATCTGCGGGAAGTGCACCAAACTCCAGTTCTTCAGAGACTGTGTTAGGGAACTGGATGAACATCGGATCATCCGGGACGTCGAGGGAGTAATAGACAAGAGTTACAGGGAGGTAACCACACCCAAGGTACAGACCAAGAGTAGCTGGATTACAGTCAGGGGAAAGAAAACGAACGGGCAGACAGTGCAAGGATCCCTCGTGGCCGTTCCACTTAAAAACAAGTATACCATTTTGGATGTTGTTGGGGGAGGATGACCGACAGGGGGAAGGCCCTAGCGGCCAGGTCTCTGGCACTGAGTCTGGCTCTGTGGCTCAGAAGGGAAGAGGGAGAATAGAAAGCAATAGTAATAGGAGACTCAATGGTTAAGGGAATAGATAGGATATTCTGTGGTCACGAGCGGGACTCCCGGAAGGTATGTTGCCTCGCGGGCGCCAGGGATGTCTCGGATAGTGTCTTCAGGATCCGTAAGGAGGAGGGGGAGCAGTTAGAAGTTGTGGTGCACATTGGTACCAACGGCATAGGTAGGAAAAGTGATGTGGATGTAATAAACGAGTTTAGAGAGTTAGGCTGGAAGTTAAAAGCCAGGACAGACAGAGTTGGCATCTCTGGTTTGTTGCCGGTGCCACGTGATAGCGAGGCTGGGAATAGGGAGAGAGTGCAGCTGAACACGTGGCTGCAGCAATGGTGTAGGAGGGAGGGCTTCAGGTATTTGGATAATTCGAGCGCATTCTGGGGAACGTGGGACCTGTACAAGCAGGACGGGTTGCATCTGAACCAGAGGGGCACCAATATACTGGGAGGGAGGTTTTCTAGTACTCTTCGGGAGGGTTTAAACGACTTGGGCAGGGGAATGTGAACAGGATTTGTAGTCCAGCATCTAAGGTCGCCGATATTCAGGACGTCAAAGCGTGTTTTGAGGCAGTGCGGAAGGTAATACTGCAGGCACGGAGATGGGTTGAAGTGTGTATACTTCGACCCAAGAAACACCAGGAACAAAGTGAATGAACTCAAGGCATGGATCGGTACTTGGGAGTACGATGCGGTGGCCATCACGGAAACTTGGATAGAAGAGGGGCAGAAACGGATGTTGGAGATAGATGTTTCAATAAGTTTAGGGAGGGTGGTGAAAGAGGTGGGGGGGGGGTTGCAAAGTTAATTAGAGATAGTACAACAGCTGCAGAAAGGCAGTTCGAGGAGGTATACGTACTGAGGTAGTATGGGTTCAAGTGAGAAATAGCGAAGGGGCAGTCACCTTGTAGGGAGTTTTCTATAGGCCCCCCAATAGCAGCGGAGATGTGGAGGATCAGATTGGGAAACAGATTTTGGAAAGGTGCAGAAGTCACAGGGTAGTAATAATGGGCGACTTCAACTTCCCAAATATTGAGTGGAAACTCTTTAGTTCAAATAGTTTGGATGGGGTGGTTTTTGTGCAGTGTGTCAAGGAAGCATTTCTAACGCAGTATGTATATTGTCCGACCAGAGAGGAGGCCAAATTGGATTTGGTACTTGGTAATGAACCAGGGCAAGTGATAGAATTGTTAGTGGGGGAGCATTTTGTAGATAGTGACCACAATTCTGTGACTTTCACTTTAGTAATGGTGAGGGATAGGTGCGTGCAACAGGGCAAGATTTACATTTGGGGGAAGGGTAAATAAGATTTTGTCAGACAAGAATTGAAGTGCATAAGTTGGGAACATAGGCTGTCAGGGAAGGACACAATTGAAATGTGGAACTTGTTCAAGGAACAGATACTATATAGAACATAGAAATCATAGAAAAATACAGCACAGAACATGCCGTTCGGCCCCCGATGTTGTGGCGAACCTTTGTCCTAGATTAATCATCGAATTTACAGTGCAGAAGGAGGTCAACCGGCCCATCGAGTCTGCACCGGCTCCTGGATAGAGCACCCTACCCAAGTCAACACCTCCACCCTATCCCCACAACCCAGCAACCCCACCCAACACTAAGGGCAATTTTGGATACCAAGGGTAATTTGTCACGGCCAAACCACCTAGCCTGCACATCTTTGGAATGTGGCAGAAAACCGGAGCACCCGGAGGAAACCCACGCACACATGGGGAGGATGTGCAGATTCCGCGCAGACAGTGACCCAAGACGGAATCGAACCTGGGGCCCTGGAGCTGTTAAGCAATTGTGCTATCCACAATGCTATCGTGCTGCCCTTAACAACAACTTCGTCTACACTATATCATTCTACCGTAGTCCATGTACCTATCCAATAGCTTCTTGAAGGTCCCTAATTTCACTACGTGTCCTTGATCTGTACTCTGTCAGGCAGGGAAGAGATGGTCGAGTGAGGGAAACATGGTTGACAGAGAGGTTGAATGCCTTGTTAAGAGGAAGAAGCATACTTATGTAAGGCTGAGGAAACAACAGGGCGCTGGAGGGATACAACTGAAGAAAGGGATTAGAAGAGCATAGAGAGGGCATAAAAAATCTTTGGCGTGTAGGATCAAGGAAAATCCCAAGGCCTTTTACACATATGTGAGCAATATGAGAATGACTAGAGCGAGGTAGGTCCGATCAAGGACAGTAGCGGGAGATTGTGTATTCAGTCTCAAGAGATAGGAGAGGTCTTGAACGAGTACTTTTCTTCAGTACTTACGAATGAGAGGGGCCATATTGTTGGAGAGGACAGTGTGAAACAGACTGGTAAGCATGAGGAAATACTTGTTAGGAAGGAAGATGTGAAGGGCATTTTGAAAAACTTGAGGATAGAAAAGTCCACTGGGCCTGATGGGATATATCCAAAGATTTCATCCAAGAGATGAAATTGCAGAGTCGTTGGCAATGATGTTTTCGTCCTCACTGTCAACAGGGGTGGTACCAGGGGATTGTAGAGTGGCGAATGTCGTGCCCCAGTTCAAAAAAAGGACTAGCGATAACCCTGGGAATTACAGGCCAGTTAGTCTTACTTCCGAGGGAAGCAAAGTAATTGAAAGGCTACTGAGCATCTGGAAAGACACTGCTGGATTAGTGATAGTCAGTACGAATTTGTGAGGGGTAGGTCTTGCCTCACAAGTCTTATTGAATTCTTTGAGGAGGTGACCAAGCACGTGGATGAAGGAAAAGCAGTGCATGTAGTGTACATGGATTTTAGTAAGGCATTTGATAAGGTTCCCCATGGTATGCTTATGCAGAAAGTAAGGAGGCATGGGATAGTGGGATATGTGGCAAGTTGAATAATGAACTGGCTAACCGATAGAAGTCAGAGAGTGGTGGTGGCTGGAAAATATTCAGCCTGGAGCCCAGTTACCAGTGGCGTACCGCAGGGATCAGTTCTGGTTCCTCTGCTGTTTGTGATTTTCATTAATGACTTGGATGAGGGAGTTGAAGGGTGGTTCAGTAAATTTGCAGACGATACGAAGATTGGTGGAGTTGAGGATAGTGAGGAGGGCTGTCGTCGGCTGCAAAGCGACATAGATAGGATGCAGAGCTGTGCTGAGAAGTGGCAGATGGAGTTTAATCCTGAAAAGTGTGAGGTTGTCTATTTTGCAAGGACAAATATGAATGCGGAATACAGGGTTAACGGTAGGGGTCTTGGCAACGTGGAGGAGCAGAGAGATCATGGGTTCTATATGCATAGATCTTTGAAAGTTGCCACTCAAGTGGATAGAGATGTGAAGAAGGCCTATGGTGTGCTAGCGTTCATGAACAGAAGGATTGCATTTAAGAGCCGTGAGGTGATGATGCAGCTGTACAAAAATTTGGTAAGGCCACAGTTCTGGTCACCTCATTTTAGGAAGGATGTGGAAGCTTTGGAAAAGCTGAAAATGAGATTTACCAGGATGTAGCCTGGAATGGAGAGTAGGTCTTACGAGGAAAGGTTGAGGGTGCTCGGCCTTTTCTCATTAGAACAGAGAACAAAGAACAAAGAACAAAAGAATGTACAGCACAGGAACAGACCCTTCGGCCCTCCAAGACCCTACCGACCATGCTGCCCGACTAAACTACAATCTTCCATACTTCCTGGGTCTGTATCCCTCTATTCCCATCCTATTCATATATTTGTCAAGATGCCCCTTAAATGTCCCTATCGTCCCTGCTTCCACCACCTCCTCCGGTAGCGAGTTCCAGGCACCCACTACCCTCTGTGTAAAAAACTTGCCTCGTACATCTACTCAAAACCTTGCCCCTCTCACCTTAAACCTATGCCCCCTAGTAATTGACCCCTCTACCCTGGGGAAAAGCCTCTGACTATCCACTCTGTCTACGCCCCTCATAATTTTGTAGACCTCTGTCAGGTCGCCCCTCAACCTACGTCGTTCCAGTGAGAACAAACCAAATTTATTCAACTGCTCTTCATAGCTAATGCCCTCCATACCAGACAACATTCTGAAAAATCACTTCTGCACCCTCTCTAAAGCCTACACATCCTTCTGGTAGTGTGGTGACCAGAATTGAACACTATACTCCAAGTGTGGCCTAACTAAGGTTCTATACAGCTGCAACATGACTTGCCAATTCTTATACTCAATGCCCCGGCCAATGAAGACAAGCATGCCGTATGCCTTCTTGACTACCTTCTCCACCTGTGTTGTCCCTTTCAGTGACCTGTGGACCTGTACTCCTGGATCTCTTTGACTTTCAATACTCTTGAGGGTTCTACCATTCACTGTATGTTCCCTACCTGCATTAGACCTTCCAAAATGCATTACCTCACATTTGTCCGGATTAAACTCCATCTGCCATCTCTCCGCCCAAGTCTCCAAACAATCTAAATCCTGCTGTATCCTCTGACAGTCCTCAGCGCTATCCATAATTCCACTAATCTTTGTGTCGTCTGCAAACTTACTAACCAGACCAGTTACATTTTCCTCCAAATCATTTATATATACTACAAACAGCAAAGGTCCCAGCACTGATCCCTGCGGAACACGACTGGTCAAAGCCCTCCAATTAGAAAGGCATCCTTCCATTGCTACTCTCTGCTTTCTATGACGTAGCCAGTTCTGTATCCAACTTGCCAGCTCACCCCTGATCCCGTGTGACTTCACCTTTTGTACTAGTCTACCATGACGGACCTTGTCAAAGGCCTGACTGAAGTCCAGATAGACAACAGCCACTGCTCTACCTGCAGCAATCATCATTGTGACCTCCTAGAAAAACTCTATCATGTTAGTGAGACACGACCTCCCCTTTACAAAACCATGCTGCCTCTCACTAATACGTCCATTTGCTTCCAAATGGGAGTCGAACCTGTCTCGAAGAATTCTCCCCTGTAATTTCCCTCCCACTGATGTAAGGCTCACCGGCCTGTAGCTCCCTGGATTATCCTTGCTACCCTTCTTAAATAGAGGAACAACATTGGCTATTCTCCAGTCCTTTGGGATATCTCACCTGAAGACAGTGAGCATCCAAAGATTTCTGTCAAGGTCTCAGCAATTTCCTCTCCAGCCTCCTTCAGTATTCTGGGGCAGATCACATCAGGCCCTTGGGACTTATCTACCTTAATATTGTTTAAGACGCCCAACACCTCGTCTTTTTGGATCTCAATGTGACCCAGGCTACCTACACACCCTTCTCCAGACTCAACATCTCCCAATTCCTCCTCTTTGGTGAACACCGATGCAAAGTATTCATTTAGTGCCTCGCCCATTTCCTCTGGCTCGACACATAGATTCCCTTGCCTATCCTTCAGTGGGCCAGCCCTTTCCCTGGCTACCCTCTTGCTTTTTATGTACGTGTAAAAAGCCTTGGGATTTTCCTGAACCCTATTTGCCAATGACCCCTTCTAGCCCTCCTGACTCCTTGCTTAAGTTACTTCCTACTTACCTAAGATTCCACACAGGTTTCGTCTGTTCCCAGCCTTTTAGCCCTGACAAATGCCTCCTTTTTCTTTTTGACGAGGCCTGCAATATCTCTCGTTCTCCAAGGTTCCCGAAAATTGCCTTATTTATCCTTCTTCCTTACAGGAACATGCCGATCCTGAGTTCCTTTCAACTGACACTTGAAAGCCTCCCACAAGTCAGATGTTGATTTGCCCTCAAACATCCGCCCCCAATCTAGGTACTTCAGTTCCCGCCTAATATTGTTATAATTAGCCTTCCTCCAATTTAGCACATTCACCCTAGGACCACACTTATCCTTGCCCACCAGCACTTTAAAACTTACTGAATTGTGTTCACTGTTCCCGAAATGCTCCCCTACTGAAACTTCTACCACTCATTCTCAATACCAGGTCTAGTACCGCCCCTTACCTAGTTGGACAGTCTACATATTGTTTTAAGAAGCCCTCCTGGATGTTCCTTACAAACTCTGCCCCGTTTAAGCCCCTGGCACTAAGTGAGTCCCAGTCAATATTGGGGAAGTTGAAGCCTCCCATCACCACAACCCTGTTGCTTTTACTATTTTCCAAAATCTGTCTACCTATCTGCTCCTCTATCTCCCGCTGGCTGTTGGGAGGCCTGTTGAAAACCCCCCAACATTGTGACTGTACCCTTCTTATTCCTGATCTCTACCCATAGAGCCTCACTGCCCTCTGAGGTGTCCTCCCGTAGTACAGCTGTGATATCCTCCCTAACCAGTAGCGCAACTCCGCCACCCCTTTTACATCCCCCTCTATCCCGCCTGAAACATCTAAATTCTTGAAATTTTAGCTGCCAATCCTGCCCTTCCCTCAACCAGGTGTCTGTAATGGCAACAACATCATAGTTCCAAGTGCTAATCCAAGTTCTAAGCTCATCTGCCTTACCCATAATACTTCTTGCATTAAAACATATGCACTTTAGGCCACCAGATCCGCTGTGTTCAGCAATTTCCCCTTGTCTGCTCTGCCTCAGAGACACACTGTTCCTATTCCCTAGTTCTCCCTCAATGCTCTCACCTTCTGACTTATTGCTACCGTGCCCACCCCCCTGCCATACTAGTTTAAACCCTCCCGTGTGACACTAGCAAACCTCGCGGCCAGTATATTTATGCCTCTCCAGTTTAAATGCAACCCGTCCTTCTTATATAGGTCACACCTGCCCCGGAAGAGCTCCCAGTGGTCCATATAACGGAAACCCTCCCTCCTACACCAGCTGTTTAGCCACGTGTTTAGCTGCTCTATCTTCCTATTTCTAGCCTCACTGGCACGTGGCGCAGGGAGTAATGCGGAGATTACAACCCTAGAGGTCCTGTCTTTTAACTTTCTGCCTAGCTCCCTGAACTCCTGTTGCAGGACCTCATGCCCCTTCCTGCCTATGTCGTTAGTATCAATATGTACAACGACCTCTGCCTGTTTGCCCTCCCCCTTCAGGATGCCCTCTACCCGTTCGGAGACATCCTGGACCCTGGCACCAGGCAGGCAACATACCATCCTGGAGTCTCTTTCACGTCCACAGAAGTGCCTCTCTGTGCCCCTGACTATCGAGACCCCTATTACTATTGCTCTTCTTTGCGTTGACCCTCCCTTCTGAACATCGGAGCCAGCCGTGGTGCCACTGCTCTGGCTGCTGCTGTTTTCCCCTGATAGGCTATCCCCCCGACAGTATCCAAAGTGGTATACCTGTTCGAGAGGGGGACAACCACAGGGGATTCGTGCACTGACTGCCTGCCCTGTCTGGTGGTCACCCATTTCTCTGCCTGCACTTTGGGTGTGACCACATTTATATAACTGCTATATTTCCGCTTTCCGCCACCTGCATGCTCCTAAGTGCATCCAATTGCCGCTCCAACCGAACCATGCGGTCTGTGAGGAGCTCTAGTTCGGTGCACTTTCTGCAGATGAAGCCATCCGGGACGCTCACATCTCACAGTCAGAGCAGTGCACCCCTCTAACTGACATTGCGGCAATTAATTACTAAATTAAAGTTAAAAGTTAAAATGTAAAAAAAAGTTACTGTTTCCTAGCACTAGATTTCTACTATAAATGTGAAAGCTAAATATAGTACTCTCCGATCTCTGGCTTAGATACCCCTCTAAATTATAATTAAGTAATTAGGGTTAATTAGTTAGCAATGCTGTTTTTTTAAAATTTAGTGTAGATTCCCAACCAGCCACTCAGGTCACAGCTTTTCTGTGATGTCACTTCAGTTACCCCCCCCCCCACACACACACACACACACACACACGCACACACAATTTGAAAAGGTAATAAAAGTAAAAATTAGTAAAAATCACTTACTTACCTTCTGAGTGTCTTAGATGTTCTCAGGTTCCCGCCCTGAAAGAGACTGCTCCTCCTCTGAATGGCTCCCTGAAATCTGTTTTAAATTTGCTACCTATTATTCTACGATTCTTGCATCTCGTTTTGGAATGCCCACCAGAGGAAGCATCAACACTACGTCGATTTAATCCTTGTCTTTTAGCATCTATACTTCAATTTGATCTCCCCTCACTCTTCTAAACTCTAGAAGGTACATGCCGAAACTGTCCAATCTCTCTTCATCCGACAAACCTCTCATCTCTAGAATGAATCTAGTCAACCTCCTCTGAACTGGCCAACAGACACTACATCTTTCCTCAAATAAGTCTCTAAAACTGTGTACGAGACTCTTGGTGCGGTCTCACAAATGCCTTGTACAGTTGCAACAACATTTCCTTGTCTTTATACTCAATTCCTTTTGCCATAAATGCTAACATTCGATTTGATTTCCTTATTACCTGCTGCACAAGCCTGCTTGTTTTCTGTGACTCCTGCACAGGGACATCCAGGTCCATCTGCATCGGAGCACCCCAAAGTCTTTGCCCATTTAGATAATAGGCTGCTTTTCTATTATTTCGACCAAATACGTATCCATGTTCTTGGACCTCTGCTCTTTGTGTTTTTTATAAATGACTTGGAAGAGGAAGTGGAAGGGTGGATTAACAAGTTTGCCAATGGCACGAAGGTTGGGGGAGTTGTTGATAGTGTTGAGGGTTGTTGCAGGTTGCAACAGGACATTGACAGGGTGCAGAACTTGGCTGAGAAGGCCATCGGAGATTTAGGAACCGCCCAGCGATCAGGGAACAACTCCAGTATTGGAGAAATCGATCCAAGTGATCGGAACGTAGTCTAATCACTTGGGACCAGATACGGGATCCGCCCCGAAAGGCGCGAAGCCCCTGGGGACTATAAAGTAGAGTCCCCAAGTTCAATTCGTCCTTCTTGGCAGGGTCACTCAGCAACGCGAACCAACCCTTGACAGTAAACTGCCTAGCTGCCGCACCAACCAAGTACGTCTCCAGTCAATGCACGCTACGAGATAGGCGCTCCTAGCTACCAGTCAATGCCAGCTTTTGAATCCTGCAGACTCAGGATCGAACGAAAGGCCATGTGTTCCCCTGACCTGGTGGGCCAGTTCCGAAGCTAAGTATAGGCCTTTTAGTGATAGAGATAGTCTAGTACATAGAGTTTTATGCATGAGTAGTGATTTACTGTGTATAATAAATGTGTTTTGATTTGAATCTTACTAATTGGTGTGTTGAGTTATTGATCACGACATGAACTCGAAACTCGTGGCGGTATCATAAAGATACCTGGCGATTCTCGAGTAAAGGTTGTTGAAACAGAGCAAATTAAGTAACGACACAACGGGCAACGAATTAAGAGCCAGCCAAAGTTAGCAACAGTATGGTGTGTTGACTTCCATTAACAGGGGGATTGAGCTTAAGAGCTGCGAGGTTTTGCTGCAGCTTTATAAACCCCTGGTTAGGCCACACTTGGAATATTGTGTCCAGTTCTGGTCGCCTCATTATAGGAAGGATGTGGATGCTTTGCAGAGGGTGCATAGGCGATTTACCAGGATGCTGCCTGGACTGGAGGGCATGCCTTAAGAAGAAAGATTCAGGGAGCTAGGGCTTTTCTCCCTGGAGCAAAGAAGGCAGAGAGGTGATTTGATAGAGGTGTACAAGGTGATGAGAGGCATGGATCGAGTGGATAACCACAGACCTTTCCCCAGGGTGGAAATGACTGTCACGAGGGGACATAACTTTAAGGTGATTGGTCGAAGGTATAGGGCAGATGTCAGAGGTAGGTTCTTTACACAGAGAGTGGTGGGTGTGTGGAATGCACTGCCAGCAGAGGTGGTGGAGTCAGAGTCATTAGGAACATTTAAGCGACTCTTGGACAGGCACATGGACAGCAGTAAATTGAAGGGGTGTAGGTTTGGTTGATCTTAGGTTAGAATAAATGGTCCGCACAACATCGTGGGCTGAAGGGCCTGTACTGTGTTGTACTGTTCTATGTTCAATGTTATCTCGACCTGCCACATTTTGGCACACTGTCCTCACCTATCTCTCTCCATTTGTAACGTTCTTATTTCGTTATTGCACCTTAGTGTCCCAACTACTTAAGTGTCATCTGCAAATTTGGCAATAGAAACTTCTATCCCTGTATCCAAGTCGTTAATATAGGTTTTGTATGGCTGGGGCCCAAGACCTAACCCTGTGGCACCCCGATTCCCGGCTTGGGTCCCTGTCTGTGCGGAGTCTGCACATCCCCCCGTGTGTGCGTGGGTTTCCTCCGGGTGCTCCGGTTTCCTCCCACAGTCCAAAGATGTGCAGGTTAGGTGGATTGGCCATGATAAATTGCCCTTCGTGTCCAAAATTGCCCTTAGTGTTTGGTGGGGTTACTGGGTTATGGGGTTAGGGTGGAGGTGTGGACCTTGGGTAGGGTACTCTTTCTAATGGTCGGTGCAGACTCGATGGGCTGAATGGCCTCCTTCTGCACTGCAAATTATATGATTATATGATTCTATGATTAATTTAATCTTGCCATTCAGAATCCGAACCCATTTATCCCGAATCTGTCTCCTGTCAGCCAGCCAGTCTTCTATCCACGCCAATAAATAACTCCTACCCCATGTGATCTCACCTTGTGAATCAATCTTCTGTGCTGCACCATATCAAATACTGCCGGAAGTCCAGATTTACGGCAGTTACAGAATCCCCATTATCCACTTTGCTTGTTACATCTTCGAAAAACTAAGCAAATTAGTCAAACGTGATTTGCCCTTCAAAAAACCATATTGACTCTGATGGATAGAGCTTTTGCTTTCCTTAAATGTCCTGATATTACATCCTTGATAATTGATTCTCACAATTTTCCAATAACAAATGTTAAAGTAATTAGTCTGTAATTTCCCTCATTCTGCCTCCCTCCATCTTTGAATATGGACGTTAGTTAGCATTTTTCCAATCCACTGGAATCTTCCCCATGTCCATGTAATTTTGGAATTTCATAACCAATGGATCCACTACATCTGCTGTAACTTTCTTTAACGCCCGAGGATGTAGGACGCCAGGCCCTGGGGACTTGTTTTCCCTCAATCCCAAGAGTTTGTTGAGGGGTTCCTTTCCCTATTGATGCTCATAGTTCCAAGTTCCAATCATTCTGTTACCTCTGAAATGTCCGTTCCCATAGGTACTAGTGTCCTCCATCGTGGAAACTGAGGCAAATGTTGATTTAGCATCTCTGTCATTCCTGTGTTCCCCATTAGTAACTCTCCGGTTTCATCTTCCAAGAGGCCGACATTAACCTTAGCGACTGTCTTCCCTTTTATGTACCTGTAGAAGCTTTTGCCATCCTTTTTGATATGCCATGCTCGTTTGTTTTCGTAATGTACCTTATTTGTTTTTATTACTTTTTTAGTATCCCTCTGTTTATGTTTGAAAATGTCCCAATCTTCCAGTCTGCCACTGGACTTCGCAATATGATATAACGTAGTTGTTTTCTTTATAACGTGCTTGATCTCGTTGTTTAGTCATTGATTTTTTTTTTACACATTCTCCCATATTTCTTCCTCTCGGGGATATATTTTAGTTGTGAGGAATTGAGTATCTTCTGAAACAATTGCCACTGCTCATCAGCTGTCCTACCTTTTAGCTTTCCTGCATAATACATGGGCCAAATCTGACCATGTCTATGTAATTTCGTGAATAATAGTGTGGGACTCCACTTTCTCGCCCCCAAACTGAATCTTTGATTCCACCATACTATGGTCACTACTTCCTCGTGGAACCTAAACTATGAGGTAATTAATTAATTCCTCCTCATTGTAAAATACCAAATCGGAAGTCGCCTCCTCCCTGGTTGGTTCCCCATCATTACTGTTCCAGGTAACAATCTCCAATGCATTCAATGAAATCAGCCTCCAGGTCACCCTTGTCTATTTGATTCCTCAAGTCTATGTGCATATTAAAATTAACGTTCATTATTGTCATACCTTCCTTATAAGTCCTCAGTATTTACTGGTTTATCATGTACCGTACTGTAGAACCATTGTTTGGGGACCTATAGATGACTCGTACCAAGGGCTTCTTCCCTTTGTTATTTCTTATTTCTGCCCAGATTGATTCAACATCTTGATCTCCGTGCTTATGTCATTTCTCATTCCAGCACTGATCCCTTTCCTCACCAGCAGGGAGACGGCGTCTCCTTTTCCTTTCAGCCTATCTTTCTGAAATAGTGCGTAGCTTTCGATATTCAATTCCGAAATCTGGTCTCTCTGTGACCACGTTTTAGGAAACCCCACCAAGTCATAACCTGTTTTAATTTGCGCTGTTGCTCATTAAGTTTGTTACGACTACTTCATGCATCTAGAAAGAAACGTTTTAAATTTGTTTCAATTTTAGATTTCCCAACTCTTCTATAATTCCTTGGTACATAAGAACATAAGAACTAGGAACAGGAGTAGGCCATCTGGCCCCACGAGCCTGCTCCACCATTCAATGAGATCATGGCTGATCTTTTGTGGACTCAGCGCCACTTTCCGGCCCGAACACCATAACCCTTAATCCCTTTATTCTTCAAAAAACTATCTATCTTTATCTTATAAACATACATAAAGACAGTCACCAGTTCTGTCCCTCCCTTTTATTTTCTGGTAACCTTCCACCACATTGTTAACTTGAACTCTTACCTCCTCCTTTAAATTGGGTTTTCCAATTTCCCCGAAAATGACCGCCACCCCCCCCCCCCCAACGCATCGTTATCCGCAATTTCACCAACCATTGTGTCGTCCACAAACGTATTAATCAAATCTGTTACATTTCCCTCCATATTGTTTTATTTATTACAAACAGCAAATGGCCCAGCACTGATCATTGAGGATGGCCACTAGTCACTGCCCTCCATTCAGAATCGCACCCTTCCACTGTTACCCTCGGTCCTCAATGACCGAGCCAGTAATGTATCCATCTTGACAGCTCACCTCTGACCTGTGATTTCACCTTCTGTATCAGCCTTCCATAGGGGCCTTGTCAAATGCCTTACCGAAGTACATGTAGGCAACATCCACTGCCCTACTCTCATCAATCAGAGGTCATGGAGGCGGAGGAACTGGGAGAATGGATGTAGGATCTGTACACGAGGGAACTGTGGATTCGGCGGGTTGTTATGAAAATAGGTCGTCAGTCGATCGCTGCAAATGAGGACAGATAGGTGAAGGAAGGGAATGGGAGGGCCGCAGATGTACTCTGTAAACGTGAAAGAGAGTGAGTGGAGGTGGGGTGTGGGTACATAGAACATAGAAAATACAGCACAGAACAGGCCCTATGGCCCACGATGTTGTGCCGAACCTTTGTCCTCGATTAATCAGAGATTATCATTGAATTTACAGTGCAGAAGGAGGCCATTCGGCCCTTTGAGTCTGCACCGGCTCTTGGAAAGAGCACCCTACCCAAACTCAACACGTCCACTCAACACCAAGGGCAATTTTGGACATTAAGGGCAATTTATCCTTGGCCAATTCACCTAACCTGCACATCTTTGGACTGTGGGAGGAAACCGGAGCACCCGGAGGAAACCCACGCAGACACGGGGAGGACGTGCAGACTCCGCACAGACAGTAACCCAAGCCAGAATCGAACCGGGGACCCTGGAGCTGTGAAGCAATTGTGCTATCCACAATGCTACCGTGCTGCCCTTGAGAACAAATAAATCTACACTATATCATTTTACCGTAATCCATGTACCTATCCAATAGCTGCTTGAAGGTCCCTAATGTTTCCGACTCAACTACTTCCACAGGCAGTGCATTCCATGCCCCCACTACTCTCTGGATAAAGAACCTACCTCTGATATCCCTCCTATATCTTCCACCTTTCACCTTAAATTTATGTCCCCTTGTAATGGTTTGTTCCACCCGGGGAAAAAGTCTCTGACTGGCTACTCTATCTATTCCCCTGATCATCTTATGAACCTCTATCAAGTCGCCCCTCATCCTTCTCCGTTCTAATGAGAAAAGGCCTAGCACCCTCAACCTTTCCTCGTAACACCTACTTTCCATTCCAGGCAACGTCCTGGTAAATCTTCTTTGCACCTTTTCCAAAGCTTCCACACCCTTCCTAAAATGAGGCGACCAGAACTGTGCACAGTACTCCAAATGTGGCCTTACCAAAGTTCTCCCAGCTGATCGGCAATGGGGGGAAGCACACACTCAGCTGATCTGCAATGCGGGGAAGCACACACCCAGCTGATCGGCAATAGCGGGAAGGACACATACAGCTGTTCGGCAATGGGGGATGCACACTCCCAGCTGATCGGCAATGGGGGAAGCACACTCCCAGCTGATCGGTAATGGGGAGGAAGCACACGCCCAGCTGATCGGCAATGCGGGGAAGCACACACCCAGCTGATCGGCAATGGGGGAAGCTCACTCACAGCTGATCGGCAATGGGGGGGAATGACATACCCAGCTGATCGGCAATAGGGGAACACACTTCCGGCTGATCGGCAATGAGATGAAGGACAGACCCAGCTGATCGGCAATGGGTGGAGGCACACTGCCAGCTGATCGGCAATGGGGGGAAGCACACTCCCAGCTGATCGGCAATGCGGGGAAGGACACTCCCAGCTGATCGGCAATGAGTGGAGGCACACTCCCAGCTGATCGGCAATGGGGGGAAGGCCACACCCAGCTGATCGGCAATGGGTGGAAGCACACTCCCAGCTGATCGGCAATGGGGGGAAGGCCAAACCCAGCTGATCGGCAATGGAGGGAGGGACACACCCAGCTGATCGGCAATGGGGGGAAGCACACACCCAGCTGATTGGCAATGCGGGGAAGGACAGACCCAGCTGATCGGCAATGGGGGGAAGGACATACCCAGCTGATCGGCAATGGGGAAAGCACACTCGCAGCTGATCGGCAATGGGGGGAAGCACACACCCAGCTGAACGGCAATGCGGGTAAGGACACACCAGGCTGATCGGCAATGCAGGGAAGCACACAACCAGTTGATCGGCAATGCGGGGAAGGACAGGCCCAGCTGATCGGCAATGGGGGGAAGGACACACCCAGCAGATCGGCAATGCGGGGAAGCACACACCCAGCTGATCGGCAATGGGGGGAAAGCACACTCCCTGCTGATCGGCAATGCGGGGAAGGACACACCCAGCTGATCGGCAATGCGGGGAAGCACACACCCAGTTGATCGGCAATGGGGCGAAGCACACTCCCAGCTGATCGGCAATGCGGGGAAGAACACACCCAGCTGATCGGCAATGGGGTGAAGCACACTCCCAGCTGATCGGCAAAGCGGGGATGGACACACCCAGCTGATCGGCAATGCGGGGAAGCACACACCCAGTTGATCAGCAATGGGGGGAAGGACACACCCAGCAGATCGGCAATATGGGAGAAGCACTCACCCAGCTGATCGGCAATGGGGGAGGCACACTCCCAGCTGATCGGCAATGCGGGGATGGTCAGACCCATCTGATCGGCAATGCGGGGAAGCACACTCCCAGCTGATCGGCTATGGGGGGGAAGCACACACCCAGCTGAACGGCAATTCGGGGAAGCACACACCCAGCTGATCGGCAATGGGTAAGCACACTCCCAGCTGACCGGCAATGGGGGGAAGCACACTTCCAGCTGATCGGCAATGCTGGGAAGCACACACCCAGCTGATCGGCAATGCGGGGAAGGACAGTCCCAGCTGATCGGCATTGCGGGGAAGGACTGACCCAACTGATCGGCAATGGGGGGAAGAACACACCCAGCTGATCGGCAATGCGGGGAATCACTCACCCAGCTGATCGGCAATGGGGGAAGCACAATCCCAGCTGATCGGCAATAGGGGGAAGGACACATCCAGTTGATTGGCAATGGGGGGAAGCACAATCCCATCTTATCGGCAATGCGGGGAAGCACATTCCCAGTTGATCGGCAATGGGTGGAGGCACACTCCCAGCTGATCGGCAATGAGGGGAAGGACAGAACCAACTGATCGGCAATGGGTGGAGGCACACTCCAAGCTGATCGGCAATGGGTGGAGGCACACTCCCAGCTTATCGGCAATGCGGGGATGGATAGACCCAGCTGATCGGCAATGCGGGGAAGGACATACCCAGCTGATCGGCGATGCGGGGAAGCACACACACAGCTGATCGGCAATGCGGGGAAGGACAGACCCAGCTGATCAGCAATGGGGGGAAGCACACTCCCAGCTGATCGGCAATGGGGGGAAGGACACACCCAGCTGATCGGCAACGCGGGGAAGTGCACTCCCAGCTGATCGACAATGGGGGGAGTCACACACCCAGCATATCGGCAATGGGGGGAAAGACACACACAGCTATTCGGCAATGGGGGGAAGCACACACCCAGCATATCAGCAATGCGGGGAAGCACACACCCAGCTGATCGGCAATGGGGGGAAGGAAAAACACAGCTGTTCGGCAAAGGGGGAGGCACTCTCCAGGCTGATCGGCAATGCGGGGAAGGACAGACCCAGCTGATCGGCAATGCGGGGAAGGACACACCCAGCTCTTCGGCAATGCGGAGAAGGACACGCCCAGCTGATCGGCAATGGGGGGAAGCACACTCCCAGCTTATCGGCAATGGGGGGAAGCACAAACCCAGCTGATCGACAATGCGGGGAAGGATACATCCAGCTGATCGGCAATGCGGGGAAGCACACACCCAGCTGATCGTCAATGCGGGGAACGCCACACCCAGCTGATCGACAATGCGGGATAGCACACACCCAGCTGATCGGCAATGCGGGGAAGCACCCACCCAACTGATCGGCAATGCGGGGAAGCACACTCCCAGCTGATCGGCAATGGGGGAAACACACTCCCAGCTGGTCGGCAATGGGGGGGAAGCACACACCCAGTTGATCGGCAATGCGGGGAAGCACACACCCAGCTGATCGGCAATGGGGGAAGCACACACCCAGCTGATCGTCAATGGGGGGAAGCACACTCCCAGCTGATCGGCAATGCGGGGAAGCACACACCCAGCAGATCGGCAATGCAGGGAAGGACACTCACAGCTGATCGGCATTGCGGGGAAGCACAGACCCAGCTGATCAGCAATGCGGGGAAGGACACATCCAGCTGATCGGCAATGCGGAGAACGACACACCCAGCTGATCGGCAATGCGGGGGAGGGCAGACCCAGCTGATCGGCAATGGGGGGAGGCACACTCCCAGCTGATCGGCAATGGGGGGAGGCACACTACCAGCTGATCGGCAATGGGGTGTAGAACTCTCCCAGCTGATCGGCAATGCGGGGAAGCAAACACCCAGCTTTTCGGCAATGCGGGGAAGCACACTCCCAGCTGATCGGCAATGTGGGGAAGGACACACCCAGCTGTTCGGCAATGCGGGGAAGCACACACCCAACTGATCGGCAATGGGGGGGAGGGCATACCCAGCTGATCGTCAATGGGGGAACACATCCAGCTGATAGGCAATGGGGGAACGACACTCCCTGCTGATCGGCAACGGGGGGACGCACACACCCAGCTGATCGGCAATGTGGGGAAGCACACTCCCAGCTGATCGGCAATGGGGGAAGGACACACCCAGCTGATCGGCAATGGCGGAAGGACACTCCCAGCTGATCGGCAATGGGGGGGAAGGACAGACCCAGCTGATCGGCAATGGGGGTAAGGACAGACGCAGCTGATCGGCAATGCGGGGAAGCACAAACCCAGCTGATCGGCAATGTGGGGAAGAACACATACAGCTGATCGGCAATGCGGGGAAGCACACACCCAGCTGATCGGCAATGGGGGGAAGGACACACCCAGCTGATCGGCAATGCGGGGAAGCACACACCCAGCTGATCGGCAATGGGGGGAAGGCCAAACCCAGCTGATCGGCAATGGAGGGAGGGACACACCCAGCTGATCGGCAATGGGGGGAAGCACATACCCAGCTGATTGGCAATGCGGGGAAGGACAGACCCAGCTGATCGGCAATGGGGGGAAGGACATACCCAGCTGATCGGCAATGGGGAAAGCACACTCGCAGCTGATCGGCAATGGGGGGAAGCACACACCCAGCTGAACGGCAATGCGGGTAAGGACACACCAGGCTGATCGGCAACGCAGGGAAGCACACAACCAGTTGATCGGCAATGCGGGGAAGGACAGGCCCAGCTGATCGGCAATGGGGGGAAGGACACACCCAGCAGATCGGCAATGCGGGGAAGCACACACCCAGCTGATCGGCAATGGGGGGAAAGCACACTCCCTGCTGATCGGCAATGCTGGGAAGGACACACCCAGCTGATCGGCAATGCGGGGAAGCACACACCCAGTTGATCGGCAATGGGGCGAAGCACACTCCCAGCTGATCGGCAATGCGGGGAAGAACACACCCAGCTGATCGGCAATGGGGTGAAGCACACTCCCAGCTGATTGGCAAAGCGGGGAAGGACACACCCAGCTGATCGGCAATGCGGGGAAGCACACACCCAGTTGATCGGCAATGGGGGGAAGGACACACCCAGCAGATCGGCAATATGGGAGAAGCACTCACCCAGCTGATCGGCAATGGGGGAGGCACACTCCCAGCTGATCGGCAATGCGGGGATGGTCAGACCCATCTGATCGGCAATGCGGGGAAGCACACTCCCAGCTGATCGGCGATGGGGGGGAAGCACACACCCAGCTGAACGGCAATTCGGGGAAGCACACACCCAGCTGATCGGCAATGGGTAAGCACACTCCCAGCTGACCTGCAATGGGGGGAAGCACACTTCCAGCTGATCGGCAATGCTGGGAAGCACACACCCAGCTGATCGGCAATGCGGGGAAGGACAGTCCCAGCTGATCGGCATTGCGGGGAAGGACTGACCCAACTGATCGGCAATGGGGGGAAGGAAACACCCAGCTGATCGGCAATGCGGGGAATCACTCACCCAGCTGATCGGCAATGGGGGAAGCACAATCCCAGCTGATCGGCAATAGGGGGAAGGACACATCCAGTTGATTGGCAATGGGGGGAAGCACAATCCCATCTTATCGGCAATGCGGGGAAGCACATTCCCAGTTGATCGGCAATGGGTGGAGGCACACTCCCAGCTGATCGGCAATGAGGGGAAGGACAGAACCAACTGATCGGCAATGGGTGGAGGCACACTCCAAGCTGATCGGCAATGGGTGGAGGCACACTCCCAGCTTATCGGCAATGCGGGGATGGATAGACCCAGCTGATCGGCAATGCGGGGAAGGACACACCCAGCTGATTGGCAATGGGGTGAAGGACACACCCAGCTGATTGGCAATGGGGGGAAGGACATAGCCATCTAATCGGCAATGCAGGGAAGCACATACCCAGCTGATCGGCGATGCGGGGAAGCACACACACAGCTGATCGGCAATGCGGGGAAGGACAGACCCAGCTGATCGGCAATGGGGGGAAGCACACTCCCAGCTGATCGGCAATGGGGGGAAGGACACACCCAGCTGATCGGCAACGCGGGGAAGCGCATTCCCAGCTGATCGACAATGGGGGGAGTCACACACCCAGCATATCGGCAATGGGGGGAAAGACACACACAGCTATTCGGCAATGGGGGGAAGCACACACCCAGCATATCGGCAATGCGGGGAAGCACACACCCAGCTGATCGGCAATGGGAGGAAGGACAAACACAGCTGTTCGGCAATGGGGGAGGCACTCTGCAGGCTGATCGGCAATGCGGGGAAGGACAGACCCAGTTGATCGGCAATGTGGGGAAGGACACACCCAGCTCTTCGGCAATGCGGAGAAGGACACGCCCAGCTGATCGGCAATGGGGGGAAGCACACTCCCAGCTTATCGGCAATGGGGGGAAGCACAAACCCAGCTGATCGACAATGCGGGGAAGGATACATCCAGCTGATCGACAATGCGGGGAAGCACACACCCAGCTGATCGTCAATGCGGGGAACGCCACACCCAGCTGATCGACAATGCGGGATAGCACACACCCAGCTGATCGGCAATGCGGGGAAGCACCCACCCAACTGATCGGCAATGCGGGGAAGCACACTCCCAGCTGATCGGCAATGGGGGAAACAAACTCCCAGCTGATCGGCAATGGGGGGGAAGCACACACCCAGTTGATTGGCAATGCGGGGAAGCACACACCCAGCTGATCGGCAATGGGGGAAGCACACTCCCAGCTGATCGTCAATGGGGGGAAGCACACTCCCAGCTGATCGGCAATGCGGGGAAGCACACACCCAGCAGATCGGCAATGCAGGGAAGGACACTCACAGCTGATCGGCATTGCGGGGAAGCACAGACCCAGCTGATCGGCAATGCTGGGAAGGACAAACCCAGCTGATCGGCAATGCGGAGAACGACACACCCAGCTGATCGGCAATGCGGGGGAGGGCAGGCCCAGCTGATCGGCAATGGGGAGGCACACTCCCAGCTGATCGGCAATGGGGGGAGGCACACTACCAGCTGATCGGCAATGGGGTGTAGAACTCTCCCAGCTGATCGGCAATGCGGGGAAGCTAACACCCAGCTGATCGGCAATGCGGGGAAGCACACTCCCAGCTGATCGGCAATGTGGGGAAGGACACACCCAGCTGTTCGGCAATGCGGGGAAGCACACACCCAACTGATCGGCAATGGGGGGGAGGACACACCCAGCTGATCGTCAATGGGGGAAGGACACATCCAGCTGATCGGCAATGGGGGAACGACACTCCCTGCTGATCGGCAACAGGGGGACGCACACACCCAGCTGATCGGCAATGTGGGGAAGCACACTCCCAGCTGATCGGCAATGGGGGAAGGACACACCCAGCTGATCGGCAATGGCGGAAGGACACTCCCAGCTGATCGGCAATGGGGGGGAAGGACAGACCCAGCTGATCGGCAATGGGGGTAAGGACAGGCGCAGCTGATCGGCAATGCGGGGAAGCACAAACCCAGCTGATCGGCAATGTGGGGAAGAACACATGCAGCTGATCGGCAATGCGGGGAAGCACACACCCAGCTGATCGGCAATGGGGGGAAGGACACATCCAGTTGATTGGCAATGGGGGGAAGCACAATCCCATCTTATCGGCAATGCGGGGAAGCACATTCCCAGTTGATCGGCAATGGGTGGAGGCACACTCCCAGCTGATCGGCAATGAGGGGAAGGACAGAACCAACTGATCGGCAATGGGTGGAGGCACACTCCAAGCTGATCGGCAATGGGTGGAGGCACACTCCCAGCTTATCGGCAATGCGGGGATGGATAGACCCAGCTGATCGGCAATGCGGGGAAGGACATACCCAGCTGATCGGCGATGCGGGGAAGCACACACACAGCTGATCGGCAATGCGGGGAAGGACAGACCCAGCTGATCAGCAATGGGGGGAAGCACACTCCCAGCTGATCGGCAATGGGGGGAAGGACACACCCAGCTGATCGGCAACGCGGGGAAGTGCACTCCCAGCTGATCGACAATGGGGGGAGTCACACACCCAGCATATCGGCAATGGGGGGAAAGACACACACAGCTATTCGGCAATGGGGGGAAGCACACACCCAGCATATCAGCAATGCGGGGAAGCACACACCCAGCTGATCGGCAATGGGGGGAAGGAAAAACACAGCTGTTCGGCAAAGGGGGAGGCACTCTCCAGGCTGATCGGCAATGCGGGGAAGGACAGACCCAGCTGATCGGCAATGCGGGGAAGGACACACCCAGCTCTTCGGCAATGCGGAGAAGGACACGCCCAGCTGATCGGCAATGGGGGGAAGCACACTCCCAGCTTATCGGCAATGGGGGGAAGCACAAACCCAGCTGATCGACAATGCGGGGAAGGATACATCCAGCTGATCGGCAATGCGGGGAAGCACACACCCAGCTGATCGTCAATGCGGGGAACGCCACACCCAGCTGATCGACAATGCGGGATAGCACACACCCAGCTGATCGGCAATGCGGGGAAGCACCCACCCAACTGATCGGCAATGCGGGGAAGCACACTCCCAGCTGATCGGCAATGGGGGAAACACACTCCCAGCTGGTCGGCAATGGGGGGGAAGCACACACCCAGTTGATCGGCAATGCGGGGAAGCACACACCCAGCTGATCGGCAATGGGGGAAGCACACACCCAGCTGATCGTCAATGGGGGGAAGCACACTCCCAGCTGATCGGCAATGCGGGGAAGCACACACCCAGCAGATCGGCAATGCAGGGAAGGACACTCACAGCTGATCGGCATTGCGGGGAAGCACAGACCCAGCTGATCAGCAATGCGGGGAAGGACACATCCAGCTGATCGGCAATGCGGAGAACGACACACCCAGCTGATCGGCAATGCGGGGGAGGGCAGACCCAGCTGATCGGCAATGGGGGGAGGCACACTCCCAGCTGATCGGCAATGGGGGGAGGCACACTACCAGCTGATCGGCAATGGGGTGTAGAACTCTCCCAGCTGATCGGCAATGCGGGGAAGCAAACACCCAGCTTTTCGGCAATGCGGGGAAGCACACTCCCAGCTGATCGGCAATGTGGGGAAGGACACACCCAGCTGTTCGGCAATGCGGGGAAGCACACACCCAACTGATCGGCAATGGGGGGGAGGGCATACCCAGCTGATCGTCAATGGGGGAACACATCCAGCTGATAGGCAATGGGGGAACGACACTCCCTGCTGATCGGCAACGGGGGGACGCACACACCCAGCTGATCGGCAATGTGGGGAAGCACACTCCCAGCTGATCGGCAATGGGGGAAGGACACACCCAGCTGATCGGCAATGGCGGAAGGACACTCCCAGCTGATCGGCAATGGGGGGGAAGGACAGACCCAGCTGATCGGCAATGGGGGTAAGGACAGACGCAGCTGATCGGCAATGCGGGGAAGCACAAACCCAGCTGATCGGCAATGTGGGGAAGAACACATACAGCTGATCGGCAATGCGGGGAAGCACACACCCAGCTGATCGGCAATGGGGGGAAGGACACACCCAGCTGATCGGCAATGCGGGGAAGCACACACCCAGCTGATCGGCAATGGGGGGAAGGCCAAACCCAGCTGATCGGCAATGGAGGGAGGGACACACCCAGCTGATCGGCAATGGGGGGAAGCACATACCCAGCTGATTGGCAATGCGGGGAAGGACAGACCCAGCTGATCGGCAATGGGGGGAAGGACATACCCAGCTGATCGGCAATGGGGAAAGCACACTCGCAGCTGATCGGCAATGGGGGGAAGCACACACCCAGCTGAACGGCAATGCGGGTAAGGACACACCAGGCTGATCGGCAACGCAGGGAAGCACACAACCAGTTGATCGGCAATGCGGGGAAGGACAGGCCCAGCTGATCGGCAATGGGGGGAAGGACACACCCAGCAGATCGGCAATGCGGGGAAGCACACACCCAGCTGATCGGCAATGGGGGGAAAGCACACTCCCTGCTGATCGGCAATGCTGGGAAGGACACACCCAGCTGATCGGCAATGCGGGGAAGCACACACCCAGTTGATCGGCAATGGGGCGAAGCACACTCCCAGCTGATCGGCAATGCGGGGAAGAACACACCCAGCTGATCGGCAATGGGGTGAAGCACACTCCCAGCTGATTGGCAAAGCGGGGAAGGACACACCCAGCTGATCGGCAATGCGGGGAAGCACACACCCAGTTGATCGGCAATGGGGGGAAGGACACACCCAGCAGATCGGCAATATGGGAGAAGCACTCACCCAGCTGATCGGCAATGGGGGAGGCACACTCCCAGCTGATCGGCAATGCGGGGATGGTCAGACCCATCTGATCGGCAATGCGGGGAAGCACACTCCCAGCTGATCGGCGATGGGGGGGAAGCACACACCCAGCTGAACGGCAATTCGGGGAAGCACACACCCAGCTGATCGGCAATGGGTAAGCACACTCCCAGCTGACCTGCAATGGGGGGAAGCACACTTCCAGCTGATCGGCAATGCTGGGAAGCACACACCCAGCTGATCGGCAATGCGGGGAAGGACAGTCCCAGCTGATCGGCATTGCGGGGAAGGACTGACCCAACTGATCGGCAATGGGGGGAAGGAAACACCCAGCTGATCGGCAATGCGGGGAATCACTCACCCAGCTGATCGGCAATGGGGGAAGCACAATCCCAGCTGATCGGCAATAGGGGGAAGGACACATCCAGTTGATTGGCAATGGGGGGAAGCACAATCCCATCTTATCGGCAATGCGGGGAAGCACATTCCCAGTTGATCGGCAATGGGTGGAGGCACACTCCCAGCTGATCGGCAATGAGGGGAAGGACAGAACCAACTGATCGGCAATGGGTGGAGGCACACTCCAAGCTGATCGGCAATGGGTGGAGGCACACTCCCAGCTTATCGGCAATGCGGGGATGGATAGACCCAGCTGATCGGCAATGCGGGGAAGGACACACCCAGCTGATTGGCAATGGGGTGAAGGACACACCCAGCTGATTGGCAATGGGGGGAAGGACATAGCCATCTAATCGGCAATGCAGGGAAGCACATACCCAGCTGATCGGCGATGCGGGGAAGCACACACACAGCTGATCGGCAATGCGGGGAAGGACAGACCCAGCTGATCGGCAATGGGGGGAAGCACACTCCCAGCTGATCGGCAATGGGGGGAAGGACACACCCAGCTGATCGGCAACGCGGGGAAGCGCATTCCCAGCTGATCGACAATGGGGGGAGTCACACACCCAGCATATCGGCAATGGGGGGAAAGACACACACAGCTATTCGGCAATGGGGGGAAGCACACACCCAGCATATCGGCAATGCGGGGAAGCACACACCCAGCTGATCGGCAATGGGAGGAAGGACAAACACAGCTGTTCGGCAATGGGGGAGGCACTCTGCAGGCTGATCGGCAATGCGGGGAAGGACAGACCCAGTTGATCGGCAATGTGGGGAAGGACACACCCAGCTCTTCGGCAATGCGGAGAAGGACACGCCCAGCTGATCGGCAATGGGGGGAAGCACACTCCCAGCTTATCGGCAATGGGGGGAAGCACAAACCCAGCTGATCGACAATGCGGGGAAGGATACATCCAGCTGATCGACAATGCGGGGAAGCACACACCCAGCTGATCGTCAATGCGGGGAACGCCACACCCAGCTGATCGACAATGCGGGATAGCACACACCCAGCTGATCGGCAATGCGGGGAAGCACCCACCCAACTGATCGGCAATGCGGGGAAGCACACTCCCAGCTGATCGGCAATGGGGGAAACAAACTCCCAGCTGATCGGCAATGGGGGGGAAGCACACACCCAGTTGATCGGCAATGCGGGGAAGCACACACCCAGCTGATCGGCAATGGGGGAAGCACACTCCCAGCTGATCGTCAATGGGGGGAAGCACACTCCCAGCTGATCGGCAATGCGGGGAAGCACACACCCAGCAGATCGGCAATGCAGGGAAGGACACTCACAGCTGATCGGCATTGCGGGGAAGCACAGACCCAGCTGATCGGCAATGCTGGGAAGGACAAACCCAGCTGATCGGCAATGCGGAGAACGACACACCCAGCTGATCGGCAATGCGGGGGAGGGCAGGCCCAGCTGATCGGCAATGGGGAGGCACACTCCCAGCTGATCGGCAATGGGGGGAGGCACACTACCAGCTGATCGGCAATGGGGTGTAGAACTCTCCCAGCTGATCGGCAATGCGGGGAAGCTAACACCCAGCTGATCGGCAATGCGGGGAAGCACACTCCCAGCTGATCGGCAATGTGGGGAAGGACACACCCAGCTGTTCGGCAATGCGGGGAAGCACACACCCAACTGATCGGCAATGGGGGGGAGGACACACCCAGCTGATCGTCAATGGGGGAAGGACACATCCAGCTGATCGGCAATGGGGGAACGACACTCCCTGCTGATCGGCAACAGGGGGACGCACACACCCAGCTGATCGGCAATGTGGGGAAGCACACTCCCAGCTGATCGGCAATGGGGGAAGGACACACCCAGCTGATCGGCAATGGCGGAAGGACACTCCCAGCTGATCGGCAATGGGGGGGAAGGACAGACCCAGCTGATCGGCAATGGGGGTAAGGACAGGCGCAGCTGATCGGCAATGCGGGGAAGCACAAACCCAGCTGATCGGCAATGTGGGGAAGAACACATGCAGCTGATCGGCAATGCGGGGAAGCACACACCCAGCTGATCGGCAATGGGGGGAAGGACACACCCAGCTGATCGGCAATGCGGGGAAGCACACACCCAGCTGATCGGCAATGGGGGAAGCACCCTCCCAGCTGATCGGCAATGGGGGGAAGGACACACCCAGCTGAACGGCAATGGGGGGAAGCACACACCCAGCTGATCGGCAATGCGGGGAAGCACAAACCCAGCTGATCGGCAATGGGTGGATGCACACTCCCAGCTGATCGGCAATGCGCGGAAGGACAGGCCCAGCTGATCGGCAATGGGTGGAGGCACACTCCCAGCTGATCCGCAATGCGGGGAAGGAAAGACCCAGCTGATCGGCAATGTGGGGAAGGACACACCCAACTGATCGGCAATGCGGGGAAGGACACACCCAGCTGATCGGCAATGCGGAGAAGCACACACCCAGCTGATCGGCAATATGGGGAAGGACAGACCCAGCTCATCGGCAATGGGGGGAAGCACACCCACAGCTGATCGGCAATGGGGGGAAGGACACATCCAGCTGATCGGCAATGCGGGGAAGCACACTCCCAGCTGATCGGCAATTGGGGGAAACACATACCCAGCAGATCAGCAATGCGGGGAAGCACACACCCAGCTGATCGGCAATGGGGGGAAGGACACACACATCTGTTTGGCAATGGGGGGAGGCACACTCCCAGCTGATCGGCACTGCGGGGAAGGACAGACACATCTGATCGGCAATGCGGGGAAGCACACACCCAGCTGATCGACAATGCGGGGAAGGACAGAGCCAGCTGATCGGCAATGCGGGGAAGCAAACTCCCAGCTGATCATCAATGCGGGGAAGCACTCTCCCAGCTGATCGGTAATGCGGGGAAGCACACTCCCAGCTGATCGGCATTGTCGCGAAGGATAGACCCAGCTGATCGGCAATGCGGGGAAGCAGACTCCCAGCTGATCGGCAATGCAGGGAAGCACACCCAGCTGATCGGCAACGCAGGGAAGCACACACCCAGCTGATCGGCAATGCGGGGAAGCACACTCTCAGCTGATCGGCAATGTGGCGAAGGACACACACAGCTGTTCGGCAATGCGGGGAAGCACACACCCAACTGATCGGCAATGGGGGGGAGGACACATCCAGCTGATCGGCAATGGGGGAAGGACACATCCAGCTGTTCGGCAATGGGGGAAGGACACTCCCTGCTGATCGGCAACGGGGGGACGCACACACCCAGCTGAACGGCAATGTGGGCAAGGACACTCCCAGCTGATCGGCAATGGGGGAAGGACACATCCAACTGATCGGCAATGGGGGAAGGATAGACCCAGCTGATCGGCAATGGGGGGAAGCACACTCCCAGCTTATCGGCAATGGGGGGTAGCACAAATCCAGCTGATCGGCAATGGGGGGAAGCACACACCCAGCTGATCGTCAATGCGGGGAACGCCACAACCAGCTGATCGACAATGCGGGATAGCACACACCCAGCTGATCGGCAATGCGGGGAAGCACCCACCCAACTGATCGGCAATGCGGGGAAGCACACTCCCAGCTGATCGGCAATGGGGGAAACACACTCCAGATAATCGGCAATGGGGGGGGGAAGCACACACCCAGTTGATCGGCAATGCGGGGAAGCACACACCCAGCTGATCGGCAATGGGGGAAGCACACTCCGAGCTGATCGTCAATGGGGGGAAGCACACTCCCAGCTGATCGGCAATGTGGGGAAGCACACACCTAGCAGATCGGCAATGCGGAGAAGGACACTCCCAGCTGATCGGCATTGCGGGGAAGCACAGACCCAGCTGATCGGCAATGCGGGGAAGGACACACCCAGCTGATCGGCAATGCGGAGAACAACACACCCAGCTGATCGGCAATGCGGGGGAGGGCAGACCCAGCTGATCGGCAATGGGGGGAAGGACACACCCAGCTGATTGGCAATGCGGAGAACGACACACCCAGCTGATCGGCAATGCGGGGAAGCACAAACCCAGCTGATCGGCAATGGGGTGAAGCACACTCCCAGCTGATCGGCAATGCGGGGAAGCACACCCAGCTGATCGGCAATGCGGGGAAGCACACACCCAGCTGATCGGCAATGCGGGGAAGCACACTCCCAGCTGATCGGCAATGTGGGGAAGGGCACACCCAACTGATCGGTAATGGGGGGAGGACACACCCAGCCGATCGTCAATGGGGGAAGGACACATCCAGCTGATCGGCATTGGGGGAAGGACACTCCCTGCTGATCGGCAACGGGGGGACGCACACACCCAGCTGATCGGCAATGTTGGGAAGCACACTCCCAGCTGATCGGCAATGGGGGAAGGACACTCCCTGCTGATCGGCAATGGGGGAAGGACACATCCAGCTGATCGGCAATGGGGGATGGACACTCCCTGCTGATCGGCAACGGGGGGACGCACACACCCAGCTGATCGGCAATGTGGGGAAGCACACTCCCAGCTGATCGGCAATGGGGGAAGGACACTCCCTGCTGATCGGCAATGGGGGGAAGGACAGACCCAGCTGATCGGCAATGGGGGGAAGGACAGACGCAGCTGATCGGCAATGGGGTGAAGCACAAACCCAGCTGATCGGCAATGCGGGGAAGAACACACACAGCTGATCGGCAATGTGGGAAGCACACTCCCAGCTGATCGGCAATGGGGGGAAGGACACACCCAGCTGAACGGCAATGGGGGGAAGCACACACCCAGCTGATCGGCAATGCGGGGAAGCACAACCCCAGCTGATCGGCAATGGGTGGAGGCACACTCCCAGCTGATCGGCAATGTGCGGAAGGACAGAGCCAGCTGATCGGCAATGGGTGGAGGCACACTCCCAGCTGATCCGCAATGCGGGGAAGGACAGACCCAGCTGATCGGCAATGTGGGGAAGGAAACACCCAACTGACCGGCAATGCGGGGAAGGACAGACCCAGCTGATCGGCAATGCGGAGAAGCACACACCCAGCTGATCGGCAATGCGGGGAGGGACAGACCCAGCTGATCGGCAATGGGGGGAAGCACACCCACAGCTGATCGGCAATGGAGGGAAGGACTATTCCAGCTGATCGGCAATGCGGGGAAGCACACTCGCAGCTGATCGGCAATGGGGGGAAGCACACACCCAGCTGATCGGCAATGCGGTGAAGCACAAACCCAGCTGATCGGCAATGTGGCGAAGGACACACCCAGCTGTTCGGCAATGCGGGGAAGCACACAACCAACTGATCGGCAATGGGGGGAGGACACACCCAGCTGATCGGCAATGGGTGAAGGACACATCCAGCTGTTCGGCAATGGGGGAAGAACTCTCACTGCTGATCGGCAACGGGGGGACTCACACACCCAGCTGATCGGCAATGTGGGGAAGCACACTCCCAGCTGATCGGCAATGGGGGAAGGACACATCCAGCTGATCGGCAATGGGGGAAGGACAGACCTGGCTGATCGGCAATGGGGGGAAGGACAGACGCAGCTGATCGGCAATGCGGGGTAGCACAAACCCAGCTGATCGGCAAAGCGGGGAAGGACACACCCAGCTGATCGGCAATGGGGGATGGACACATCCAGCTGATCGGCAATGCGGGGAAGCACACACCCAGCTGATCGGCAATGGGGGAAGCACACTCCCAGCTGATCGGCAATGGGGGGAAGGACACTCCCAGCTGAACGGCAATGGGGGGAAGCACACACCCAGCTGATCGGCAATGCGGGGAAGCACAAACCCAGCTGATTGGCAATGGGTAGAGGCACACTCCCAGCTGATCAGCAATGCGCGGAAGGACAGACCCAGCTGATCGGCAATGGGTGGAGGCACATTCCCAGCTGATCGGCAATGCGGGGAAGGACAGACCCAGCTGATCGGCAATGTGGGGAAGGACACACCCAACTGATCGGCAATGAGTTGAGGCACACTCACAGCAGATCGGCAATGCGGGGAAGGACAGACCCAGCTGATCGGCAATGGGTGGAGGCACACTCCCAGCTGATCGGCAATGCGGGGAAGGACACATCCAGCTGATCGGCAATGGGGGGAAGCACACACCCAGCTGATCGGCAATGGGGAGAATGACAGACCCAGCTGATCGGCAATGCGGGGAACCACACACCCAGCTGATCGGCAATGAGGGGAAGCACACACCCATCATATCGGCAATGCGGGGAAGCACACACCCAGCTGATCGACAATGGGGGGAAGGACAGATCCAGCTGATCGGCAATGGGTGGAGGCACACTCCCAGCTGATCGGCAATGCGGGGAAGGCCACACAAAGCTGATCGGCAATGCGGAGAAGCACACACCCAGCTGATCGGCAATGCGGGGAAGGACAGACCCAGCTCATCGGCAATGGGGGGAAGCACACCCACAGCTGATTGGCAATGTGGGGAAGGACACATCCATCTGATCGGCAATGCTGGGAAGCACACACCCAGCTGATCGACAATGCAGGGAAGTACAGAGCCAGCTGATCGGCAATGCGGGGAAGCAAACTCCCAGCTGATCATCAATGCGGGGAAGCACTCGCCCAGCTGATCGGTAATGCGGGGAAGCACACTCCCAGCTGATCGGCAATGTCGGGAAGGACAGATCCAGCTGATCGACAATGCGGGGAAGCAGACTCCCAGCTGAACGGCAATGCGGGGAAGCACACCCAGCTGATCTGCAATGTGGGAAAGCACACACCAAGCTGATCGGCAATGCGTGGAAGCACACTCCCAGCTGATCGGCAATGTGGGGAAGGACACACCCAGCTGTTCGGCAATGCGGGGAAGCACGCACCCAACTGATCGGCAATGGGGGGAGGACACACCCAGCTGATCGGCAATGGGGGAAGGACACATACAGCTGATCAGCAATGGGGGAAGGACACTCCCTGCTGATCGGCAACGGGGGGACGCACAAACCCAGCTGATCGGCAATGTGGGGAAGCACTCTCCCAGCTGATCAGCAATGGGGGAAGGACACACCCAGCTGATCGACAATGGGGGGAAGCACACCCACAGCTGATCGGCAATGGGGGGAAGGACACATCCAACTGATCGGCAAGGCGGGGAAGCACACTCCCAGCTGATCGGCAATGAAGGGAAGCACACACCCAGCAGATCGACAATGCGGGGAATGACAGAGCCAGCTGATCGGCAATGCGGGGAAGCAGACTCCCAGCTGATCGTCAATGCGGGAAAGCACACCAGCTGTTCGGCAATGCAGGGAAGCACACACCCAGCTGATCGGCAATGCGGGGAAGCACACTCCCAGCTGATCGGCAATGCAGGGAAGCACACACCCAGATGATCGGCAATGGGGGGAAGGGATCTCCCAGCTGATCGGCAAAGGGGGGAAGGACACACCCAGCTGACCGGCAATGGGGAGAAGCACACACCCAGCAGATCGGCAATGTGGGGAAGTACACACCCAGCTGTTCGGCAATGGGGAGAAGCACACACCCAGCAGATCGGCAATGTGGGGGAGGACACACCCAGCTGATCGGCAATGGGGGAAGGACACATCCAGCTGATCGGCAATGGGGGAAGGGCACTCCCTGCTGATCAGCAATGGGGGGACGCACACACCCAGCTGATCGGCAATGTGGGGAAGCACACACCCAACTGATCGGCAATAGGGGGAGGACACACACAGCTGATCGGCAATGGGGGAAGAACACATCCAGCTGATCGGCAAAGGGTGGAGGCACACTCCCAGCTGATCGGCAATGCGGGAAAGGACGCACCCAGCTAATCGGCAATGCGGGGAAGCACACACCCAGCTGATCGGCAATGCGGGGAAGCACACTCCCAGCTGATCGGCAATGTGGGGAAGGGCACACCCAACTGATCGGTAATGGGGGGAGGACACACCCAGCCGATCGTCAATGGGGGAAGGACACATCCAGCTGATCGGCATTGGGGGAAGGACACTCCCTGCTGATCGGCAACGGGGGGACGCACACACCCAGCTGATCGGCAATGTTGGGAAGCACACTCCCAGCTGATCGGCAATGGGGGAAGGACACTCCCTGCTGATCGGCAATGGGGGAAGGACACATCCAGCTGATCGGCAATGGGGGATGGACACTCCCTGCTGATCGGCAACGGGGGGACGCACACACCCAGCTGATCGGCAATGTGGGGAAGCACACTCCCAGCTGATCGGCAATGGGGGAAGGACACTCCCTGCTGATCGGCAATGGGGGGAAGGACAGACCCAGCTGATCGGCAATGGGGGGAAGGACAGACGCAGCTGATCGGCAATGGGGTGAAGCACAAACCCAGCTGATCGGCAATGCGGGGAAGAACACACACAGCTGATCGGCAATGTGGGAAGCACACTCCCAGCTGATCGGCAATGGGGGGAAGGACACACCCAGCTGAACGGCAATGGGGGGAAGCACACACCCAGCTGATCGGCAATGCGGGGAAGCACAAACCCAGCTGATCGGCAATGGGTGGAGGCACACTCCCAGCTGATCGGCAATGTGCGGAAGGACAGAGCCAGCTGATCGGCAATGGGTGGAGGCACACTTCCAGCTGATCCGCAATGCGGGGAAGGACAGACCCAGCTGATCGGCAATGTGGGGAAGGAAACACCCAACTGACCGGCAATGCGGGGAAGGACAGACCCAGCTGATCGGCAATGCGGAGAAGCACACACCCAGCTGATCGGCAATGCGGGGAGGGACAGACCCAGCTGATCGGCAATGGGGGGAAGCACACCCACAGCTGATCGGCAATGGAGGGAAGGACTATTCCAGCTGATCGGCAATGCGGGGAAGCACACTCGCAGCTGATCGGCAATGGGGGGAAGCACACACCCAGCTGATCGGCAATGCGGTGAAGCACAAACCCAGCTGATCGGCAATGTGGCGAAGGACACACCCAGCTGTTCGGCAATGCGGGGAAGCACACAACCAACTGATCGGCAATGGGGGGAGGACACACCCAGCTGATCGGCAATGGGTGAAGGACACATCCAGCTGTTCGGCAATGGGGGAAGAACTCTCACTGCTGATCGGCAACGAGGGGACGCACACACCCAGCTGATCGGCAATGTGGGGAAGCACACTCCCAGCTGATCGGCAATGGGGGAAGGACACATCCAGCTGATCGGCAATGGGGGAAGGATAGACCTGGCTGATCGGCAATGGGGGGAAGGACAGACGCAGCTGATCGGCAATGCGGGGTAGCACAAACCCAGCTGATCGGCAAAGCGGGGAAGGACACACCCAGCTGATCGGCAATGGGGGATGGACACATCCAGCTGATCGGCAATGCGGGGAAGCACACACCCAGCTGATCGGCAATGGGGGAAGCACACTCCCAGCTGATCGGCAATGGGGGGAAGGACACTCCCAGCTGAACGGCAATGGGGGGAAGCACACACCCAGCTGATCGGCAATGCGGGGAAGCACAAACCCAGCTGATTGGCAATGGGGAGAGGCACACTCCCAGCTGATCAGCAATGCGCGGAAGGACAGACCCAGCTGATCGGCAATGGGTGGAGGCACATTCCCAGCTGATCGGCAATGCGGGGAAGGACAGACCCAGCTGATCGGCAATGTGGGGAAGGACACACCCAACTGATCGGCAATGAGTTGAGGCACACTCACAGCAGATCGGCAATGCGGGGAAGGACAGACCCAGCTGATCGGCAATGGGTGGAGGCACACTCCCAGCTGATCGGCAATGCGGGGAAGGACACATCCAGCTGATCGGCAATGGGGGGAAGCACACACCCAGCTGATCGGCAATGGGGAGAAGGACAAACCCAGCTGATCGGCAATGCGGGGAACCACACACCCAGCTGATCGGCAATGAGGGGAAGCACACACCCATCATATCGGCAATGCGGGGAAGCACACACCCAGCTGATCGACAATGGGGGGAAGGACAGATCCAGCTGATCGGCAATGGGTGGAGGCACACTCCCAGCTGATCGGCAATGCGGGGAAGGACACTCCAAGCTGATCGGCAATGCGGAGAAGCACACACCCAGCTGATCGGCAATGCGGGGAAGGACAGACCCAGCTCATCGGCAATGGGGAGAAGCACACCCACAGCTGATTGGCAATGTGGGGAAGGACACATCCATCTGATCGGCAATGCTGGGAAGCACACACCCAGCTGATCGACAATGCAGGGAAGTACAGAGCCAGCTGATCGGCAATGCGGGGAAGCAAACGCCCAGCTGATCATCAATGCGGGGAAGCACTCGCCCAGCTGATCGGTAATGCGGGGAAGCACACTCCCAGCTGATCGGCAATGTCGGGAAGGACAGATCCAGCTGATCGACAATGCGGGGAAGCAGACTCCCAGCTGAACGGCAATGCGGGGAAGCACACCCAGCTGATCTGCAATGTGGGAAAGCACACACCAAGCTGATCGGCAATGCGTGGAAGCACACTCCCAGCTGATCGGCAATGTGGGGAAGGACACACCCAGCTGTTCGGCAATGCGGGGAAGCACGCACCCAACTGATCGGCAATGGGGGGAGGACACACCCAGCTGATCGGCAATGGGGGAAGGACACATCCAGCTGATCACCAATGGGGGAAGGACACTCCCTGCTGATCGGCAACGGGGGGACGCACAAACCCAGCTGATCGGCAATGTGGGGAAGCACTCTCTCAGCTGATCGGCAATGGGGGAAGGACACACCCAGCTGATCGACAATGGGGGGAAGCACACCCACAGCTGATCGGCAATGGGGGGAAGGACACATCCAACTGATCGGCAAGGCGGGGAAGCACACTCCCAGCTGATCGGCAATGAAGGGAAGCACACACCCAGCAGATCGACAATGCGGGGAAGGACAGAGCCAGCTGATCGGCAATGCGGGGAAGCAGACTCCCAGCTGATCGTCAATGCGGGAAAGCACACCAGCTGTTCGGCAATGCAGGGAAGCACACACCCAGCTGATCGGCAATGCGGGGAAGCACACTCCCAGCTGATCGGCAATGCAGGGAAGCACACACCCAGATGATCGTCAATGGGGGGAAGGGATCTCCCAGCTGATCGGCAAAGGGGGGAAGGACACACCCAGCTGACCGGCAATGGGGAGAAGCACACACCCAGCAGATCGGCAATGTGGGGATGTACACACCCAGCTGTTCGGCAATGGGGAGAAGCACACACCCAGCAGATCGGCAATGTGGGGGAGGACACACCCAGCTGATCGGCAATGGGGGAAGGACACATCCAGCTGATCGGCAATGGGGGAAGGGCACTCCCTGCTGATCAGCAATGGGGGGACGCACACACCCAGCTGATCGGCAATGTGGGGAAGCACACACCCAACTGATCGGCAATGGGGGGAGGACACACACAGCTGATCGGCAATGGGGGAAGAACACATCCAGCTGAACGGCAAAGGGTGGAGGCACACTCCCAGCTGATCGGCAATGCGGGAAAGGACGCACCCAGCTAATCGGCAATGCGGGGAAGCACACTCCCAGCTAATCGGCAATGTGGGGAAGGACACACCCAGCTGTTCGGCAATGCGGGGAAGCACACACCCAACTGATCGGCAATGGGGGGAGGACACACACAGCTGATCGGCAATGGGGGAAGAACACATCCAGCTGATCGGCAATGGGGGAAGGATACTCCCTGCTGATCGGCAACGGGGGGACGCACACACCCAGCTGATCGGCAATGTGGGGAAGCACACTCCCAGCTGATCGGCAATGGGGGAAGGACACACCCAGCTGATCGGCAATGGGGGAAGGACACTCCCAACTGATCGGCAATGGGGGGAAGGACAGATCCAGCTGATCGGCAATGGGGGGAAGGACAGACGCAGCTGATCGGCAATGCGGGAAGCGCAAACCCAGCTGATCGGCAATGCGGGGAAGAACACACACAGCTGATCGGCAATGCGGTGAAGCACACAACCAGCTGATCGGCAATGGGGGGAAGGACAGACCCAGCTGATCGGCAATGCGGGGAAGCACACACCCAGCTGATCGGCAATGGCGGAAGCACACTCCCAGCTGATCGGCAATGGAGGGAAAGGACACACCCAGCTGAAAGGCAATGGGAGGAAGCACACACCCAGCTGATCGGCAATGCGGGGAAGCACAAACCCAGCTGATCGACAATGGGTGGAGGCACACTCCCAGCTGATCGGCAATGCGCGGAAGGACAGACCCAGCTGATCGGCAATGGGTGGAGGCACACTCCCAGCTGATCGGCAATGCGGGGAAGGACAGACCCAGCTGATCGGCAATGTGGGGAAGGACACACCCAACTGATCGGCAATGAGTTGAGGCACACTCACAGCTGATCGGCAATGCGGGGAAGGACAGACCCAGCTGATCGGCAATGGGGGGAGGCACACACCCAGCTGATCGGCAATGAGGGGAAGGACAAACCCAGCTGATCGGCAATGCGGGGAAGCACACACCCAGCTGATCGGCAATGTGGGGAAGCACACACCCAGCATATTGGCAATGCGGGGAAGCACACACCCAGCTGATCGACAATGGGGGGAAGGACAGACCCAGCTGATCGGCAATGGGGGGAATGCCACACCCAGGTGATCGGCAATGGGGGGATGCACACTCCCAGTTGATCGGCAATACGGGGAACACACTCCCAGCTGTTCGGCAATGGGGGGGAGGACACAACCAGCTGATCGGCAATGGGGGGAAGGACACAACCAGCTGATCTGCATTGCGGGGAAGAACACGCCCAGCTGATTGGCAATGGGGGGAAGGACACACCCAGTAGATCGGCATTGGGGGAAGGACACACCCAGCTGATCGGCAATGCGGGGAAGCACACACCCAGCTGATCGGCAATACGAGGAACACACTCCCAGCTGTTCGGCAATGGGGGGCAGGACACAAACAGCTGATCGGCAATGGGGGGAAGGACACAACCAGCTCATCGGCATTGCGGGGAAGAACACTCCCAGCTGATTGGCAATGGGGGGAAGGACACACCCAGTAGATCGGCATTGGGGGAAGGACACACCCAGCTGATCGGAAATGCGGGGAAGGACACACCCAGCTGATCGGCAATGGGGGGAGGCACACACCCAGCTGATCGGCAATGGGGGGAAGGACAAACCCAGCTGATCGGCAATGCGGGGAAGCACACACCCAGCTGATCGGCAATGTGGGGAAGCACACACCCAGCATATTGGCATTGCGGGGAAGCACACACCCAGCTGATCGACAATGGGGGGAATGCCACACCCAGGTGATCGGCAATGGGGGGATGCACACTCCCAGTTGATCGGCAATACGGGGAACACACTCCCAGCTGTTCGGCAATGGGGGGGAGGACACAACCAGCTGATCGGCAATGGGGGGAAGGACACACCCAGTAGATCGGCATTGGGGGAAGGACACACCCAGCTGATCGGCAATGCGGGGAAGCACACACCCAGCTGATCGGCAATGCGGGGAAGCACACACCCAGCTGATCGGCAATGCAGGGAAGCACACACCCAGCTGATCGGCAATGCGGGGAAGCACATACCCAGCTGATCGGCAATGGGGGGAAGCGCAAACCCAGCTGATCGGCAATGCGGGGAAGAACACACACAGCTGATCGGCAATGCGGGGAAGAACACACACAGCTGATCGGCAATGGGGGGAAGGACAAACCCAGCTGATCGGCAATGCGGGGAAGCACACACCCAGCTGATCGGCAATGGGGGAAGCACACTCCCAGCTGATCGGCAATGGAGGGAAAGGACACACCCAGCTGAACGGCAATGGGAGGAAACACACACCCAGCTGATCGGCAATGCGGGGAAGCACAAAACCAGCTGATCGACAATGGGTGGAGGCACACTCCCAGCTGATCGGCAATGCGCGGAAGGACAGACCCAGCTGATCGGCAATGGGTGGAGGCACACTCCCAGCTGATCGGCAATGCGGGGAAGGACAGACCCAACTGATCGGCAATGAGTTGAGGCACACTCACAGCTGATCGGCAATGCGGGGAAGGACAGACCCAGCTGATCGGCAATGGGTGGAGGCACACTCCCAGCTGATCGGAAATGCGGGGAAGGACACACCCAGCTGATCGGCAATGCGGGGAAGCACACACCCAGCTGATCGGCAATGTGGGGAAGCACACACCCAGCATATTGGCAATGCGGGGAAGCACACACCCAGCTGATCGACAATGGGGGGAAGGACAGACCCATCTGATCGGCAATGGGGGCAATGCCACACCCAGGTGATCGGCAATGGGTGGATGCACACTCCCAGTTGATCGGCAATACGGGGAACACACTCCCAGCTGTTCGGCAATGGCGGGGGGAGGACACAACCAGCTGATCGGCAATGGGGGGAAGGACACAACCAGCTGATCGGCATTGCGGGGAAGAACACTCCCAGCTGATTGGCAATGGGGGGAAGGACACACCAGTAGATCGTCATTGGGGGAAGGACACACCCAGCTGATCGGCAATGCGGGGAAGCACACACCCAGCTGATCGGCAATGCAGGGAAGCACACACCCAGCTGATCGGCAATGCGGGGAAGCACATACCCAGCTGATCGGCAATGGGGGGAAGGACACACCCAGCTGATCGGCAATGCGGGGAAGCACACACCCAGCTGATCGGCAATGGGGGAAGCACACTTCCAGCTGATCGGCAATGGGGGGAAGTACACACACAGCTGATCGGCAATGCGGGGAAACACACTCCCAGCTGATCGGCAATGCGGGGAAGCACACACCCAGCTGCTCGGCAATGGGTGGAGGCACACTCCCAGCTGATCGGCAGTGCGGGGAAGGACAGACCCAGCTGATCGGCAATGGGTGGAGGCACACTCCCAGCTGATCGGCAATGGTTGGAGGCCCACTCCCAGCTGATCGGCAATGCGGGGAAGGACAGACCCAGCTGATCGGAAATGCGGTGAAGGACACACCCAGCTGATCGGCAATGCGGGGCAGGACACACCCAGCCGATCGGTAATGCGGAGAAGCACACTCCCAGCTGATTGGCAATTGTGGGAAGGACACACCCAGCTGATCGGCAATGGGGGGGAAGGACACACCCAGCTTATCGGCAATGCAGAGAAGCACACACCCAGCTGATCGGCAATGCGGGGAAGGACAGAACCAGCTGATCGGCAATTGGGGGGAAGCACACCCACAGCTGATCGGCAATCGGGGGAAGGACACATCCAGCTGATCGGCAATGCGGGGATGCACACTCCCAGCTAATCGGCAATGGGGGGAACCACACACCCAGCAGATCAGCAATGCGGGGAAGCACACACCCAGCTGATCGGCAATGGGGGAAGTACACACACAGCTGTCTGGCAATGGGGGGACGCACACTCCCAGCTGATCGGCACTGCGGGGAAGGACAGCCACATCTGATCGGCAATGCGGGGAAGCACACACCCAGCTGATCGACAATGCGGGGCAGGACAGACCCAGCTGATCGGCAATGCGGGGAAGCACACTCCCAGCTGATCGGCAATGCCGGGAAGGACAGACCCACCTGATCGGCAATGCTGGGAAGCAGACTCCCAGCTGATCGGCATTGCGGGGAAGCACATCCAGCTGATCGGCAATGCGGGGAAGCACACACCCAGCTGATCGGCAATGCAGGGAAGCACACTCCCAGCTGATCGGCAATGCGGGAAGCACACACCCAGATGATCGGCAATGGGGGGAAGGACACTCCCAGCTGATCGGCAAAGGGGGGAAGGCACACCCAGCTGACCAGCAATGGGGAGAAGCTCACACCCAGCTGATCGGCAATGTGGGGAAGGACACACCCAGCTTTTCGGCAATGCGGGGAAGCACACACCCAACTGATCGGCAATGGGGGGGAGGACACACCCAGCGGATCGGCAATGGGTAAAGGACACATCCATCTGATCGGCAATGGGGGAAGGACACTCCCTGCTGTTCAGCAATGGGGGGACGCACACAGCCAGCTGATCGGCAATGTGGGGAAGCACACACCCAGCTGATCAGCAATGGGGGAAGGGCACACCCAGCTGATCGGCAATGGGTGGAGGCACACTCCCAGCTGATCGGCAATGCGGCGAAGGACAGACCCAGCTTTTCGGAAATGTGGGGAAGCACACACCCAACTGATCGGCAATGAGTTGAGGCACACTCACAGCTGATCGGCAATGCGGGGAAGGACAGACCCAGCTGATCGGCAATGGGTGGAGGCACACTCCCAGCTGAGCGGCAATGCGGGGAAGGACACACCCAGCTGTTCGGCAATGGGGGAAGGACAGACCCAGCTGATCGGCAATGGGGGGAAGGACAAACCCAGCTGATCGGCAATGCGGGGAAGCACACACCCAGCTGAACGGCAATGTGGGGAAGCACACACCCAGCATATCGGCAATGCGGGGAAGCACACACCCAGCTGATCGACAATGGGGGGAAGGACATACCCAGCTGATCGGCAATGGGCGGAATGCCACACCCAGGTGATCGGCAATGGGGGGGAAGCACACACCCAGCTGATCGGCAATGCGGGGAACACACTCCCAGCTGTTCGGCAATGGGGGGAAGGATCACCCAGCTGATCGGCAATGGGGGGAAGGACACAACCAGCTGATCGGCAATGCGGGGATGCACACTCCCAGCTGATTGGCAATGGGAGGAAGGACACACCCAGTAGATCGGCAATGGGGGGAAGCACACACCCAGCTGATCGGCAATGCGGGGAAGCACACACCCAGCTGATCGGCAGTGCAGGGAAGCACACACCCAGCTGATCGGCAATGTGGGGAAGCACACACCCAGCTGATCGGCAATGGGGGGAAGGACACACCCAGCTGATCGGCAATGCGGGGACGCACACACCCAGCTGATCGGCAATGGGGGAAGCACACTTCCAGCTGATCGGCAATGGTGGGAAGTACACACACAGCTGATCGGCAATGGGGGAAACACACTCCCAGCTGATCGGCAATGCGGGTAAGCAGACACCCAGCTGCTCGGCAATGTGTGGACGCACACTCCCAGCTGATCGGCAGTGCGGGGAAGGACAGACCCAGCTGATCGGCAATGGGTGGAGGCACACTCCCAGCTGATCGGCAATGTGTGGAGGCCCACACCCAACTGATCGGCAATGCGGGGAAGGACAGACCCAGCTGATCGGAAATGCAGTGAAGGACACACCCAGCTGATCGGCAATGCTGGGAAGGACACACCCAGCCGATCGGAAATGCGGAGAAGCACACTCCCAGCTGATTGGCAATGGGGGGAAGGACACACCCGGCTGATCGGCAATGGTGGGAAAGACACACCCAGCTCATCGGCAATGCAGAAAAGCACACCCATAGCTGATCGGCAATGGGGGGAAGGACACATCCAGCTGATCGGCAATGCGGGGAAGCAAACTCCCAGCTGATCGGCAATGGGGGGAAGCACACACCCAGCAAATCAGCAATGCGGGGAAGCACACACCCAGCTGATCGGCAATGTGGGGAAGGACACACACAGCTGTTTGGCAATGGGGGGAGGCACACTCCCAGCTGATCGGCACTGCGGGGAAGGACAGACACATCTGATCGGCAATGCGCGGAAGCACACACCCAGCTGATCGACAATGCGGAGAAGGACAGACCCAGCTGATCGGCAATGCGGGGAAGCACACACCCAGCTGATCATCAATGCGGGGACGCGCTCTCCCAGCTGATCGGCAATGCGGGGAAGCACACTCCCAGCTGATCGGCAATGCCGGGAAGGACAGACCCAGCTGATCGGCAATGCGGGGAAGCAGACTCCCAGCTGATCGGCAATGCGGGGAAGCACACCCAGCTTGTCGGCAATGCGGGGAAGCACACACCCAGCTGATCGGCAATGCGGGGAAGCACACTCCCAGCTGATCGGCAATGCGGGGAAGCACACACCCAGATGATCGGCAATGGGGGGAAGGACACTCCCAGCTGATCGTCAAAGGGGGGAAGGACACACCCAGCTGACCAGCAATGGGGAGAAGCACACACCCAGCTGATCGGCAATATGGGGAAGGACACACCCAGCTGTTCGGCAATGCGGGGAAGCACACACCCAACTGATCGGCAATGGGGGGGAGGACACACCCAGCTGATCGGCAATGGGGGAAGGACACATCCAGCTGATCGGCAATGGGGGAAGGACACTCCCTGCTGATCAGCAATGGGGGGACGCACACACCCAGCTGATCGACAATGTGGGGTAGCACACTCCCAGCTGATCGGCAATGGGGGAAGGACACACCCAGCTGATCGGCAAAGGGGGGAAGGACACACCCAGCTGATCGGCAATGCGGGGAAGCACACACCCAGCTAATCGGCAATGCGGGGAACACACTCCCAGCTGTTCGGCAATGGGGGGAAGGATCACCCAGCTGATCGGCAATGGGGGGAAGGACACAACCAGCTGATCGGCAATGCGGGGATGCACACTCCCAGCTGATTGGCAATGGGAGGAAGGACACACCCAGTAGATCGGCAATGGGGGGAAGCACACACCCAGCTGATCGGCAATGCGGGGAAGCACACACCCAGCTGATCGGCAGTGCAGGGAAGCACACACCCAGCTGATCGGCAATGTGGGGAAGCACACACCCAGCTGATCGGCAATGGGGGGAAGGACACACCCAGCTGATCGGCAATGCGGGGACGCACACACCCAGCTGATCGGCAATGGGGGAAGCACACTTCCAGCTGATCGGCAATGGTGGGAAGTACACACACAGCTGATCGGCAATGGGGGAAACACACTCCCAGCTGATCGGCAATGCGGGTAAGCAGACACCCAGCTGCTCGGCAATGTGTGGACGCACACTCCCAGCTGATCGGCAGTGCGGGGAAGGACAGACCCAGCTGATCGGCAATGGGTGGAGGCACACTCCCAGCTGATCGGCAATGTGTGGAGGCCCACACCCAACTGATCGGCAATGCGGGGAAGGACAGACCCAGCTGATCGGAAATGCAGTGAAGGACACACCCAGCTGATCGGCAATGCTGGGAAGGACACACCCAGCCGATCGGAAATGCGGAGAAGCACACTCCCAGCTGATTGGCAATGGGGGGAAGGACACACCCGGCTGATCGGCAATGGTGGGAAAGACACACCCAGCTCATCGGCAATGCAGAAAAGCACACCCATAGCTGATCGGCAATGGGGGGAAGGACACATCCAGCTGATCGGCAATGCGGGGAAGCAAACTCCCAGCTGATCGGCAATGGGGGGAAGCACACACCCAGCAAATCAGCAATGCGGGGAAGCACACACCCAGCTGATCGGCAATGTGGGGAAGGACACACACAGCTGTTTGGCAATGGGGGGAGGCACACTCCCAGCTGATCGGCACTGCGGGGAAGGACAGACACATCTGATCGGCAATGCGCGGAAGCAGACACCCAGCTGATCGACAATGCGGAGAAGGACAGACCCAGCTGATCGGCAATGCAGGGAAGCACACACCCAGCTGATCATCAATGCGGGGACGCGCTCTCCCAGCTGATCGGCAATGCGGGGAAGCACACTCCCAGCTGATCGGCAATGCCGGGAAGGACAGACCCAGCTGATCGGCAATGCGGGGAAGCAGACTCCCAGCTGATCGGCAATGCGGGGAAGCACACCCAGCTTGTCGGCAATGCGGGGAAGCACACACCCAGCTGATCGGCAATGCGGGGAAGCACACTCCCAGCTGATTGGCAATGGGGGGAAGGACACACCCGGCTGATCGGCAATGGTGGGAAGGTCACACCCAGCTCATCGGCAATGCAGAGAAGCACACCCACAGCTGATCGGCAATGGGGGGAAGGACACATCCAGCTGATCGGCAATGCGGGGAAGCACACTCCCAGCTGATCGGCAATGGGGTGAAGCACACACCCAGCAAATCAGCAATGAGGGGAAGCACACACCAAGCTGATCGGCAATGTGGGGAAGGACACACACAGCTGTTTGGCAATGGGGGGAGGCACACTCCCAGCTGATCGGCACTGCGGGGAAGGACAGACACATCTGATCGGCAATGCGCGGAAGCACACACCCAGCTGATCGACAATGCGGAGAAGGACAGACCCAGCTGATCGGCAATGCGGGGAAGCACACACCCAGCTGATCATCAATGCGGGGACGCGCTCTCCCAGCTGATCGGCAATGCGGGGAAGCACACTCCCAGCTGATCGGCAATGCCGGGAAGGACAGACCCAGCTGATCGGCAATGCGGGGAAGCAGACTCCCAGCTGATCGGCAATGCGGGGAAGCACACCCAGCTTGTCGGCAATGCGGGGAAGCACACACCCAGCTGATCGGCAATGCGGGGAAGCACACTCCCAGCTGATCGGCAATGCGGGGAAGCACACACCCAGATGATCGGCAATGGGGGGAAGGACACTCCCAGCTGATCGTCAAAGGGGGGAAGGACACACCCAGCTGACCAGCAATGGGGAGAAGCACACACCCAGCTGATCGGCAATGTGTGGAAGGACACACCCAGCTGTTCGGCAATGCGGGGAAGCACACACCCAACTGATCGGCAATGGGGGGGAGGACACACCCAGCTGATCGGCAATGGGGGAAGGACACATCCAGCTGATCGGCAATGGGGGAAGGACACTCCCTGCTGATCAGCAATGGGGGAACGCACACACCCAGCTGATCGACAATGTGGGGTAGCACACTCCCAGCTGATCGGCAATGGGGGAAGGACACACCCAGCTGATCGGCAATGGGGGGAAGGACACACCCAGCTGATCGGCAATGCGGGGACGCACACACCCAGCTGATCGGCAATGGGGGAAGCACACTTCCAGCTGATCGGCAATGGGGGGAAGTACACACACAGCTGATCGGCAATGGGCGAAACACACTCCCAGCTGATCGGCAATGCGGGTAAGCAGACACCCAGCTGCTCGGCAATGTGTGGACGCACACTCCCAGCTGATCGGCAGTGCGGGGAAAGACAGACCCAGCTGATCGGCAATGGGTGGAGGCACACTCCCAGCTGATCGGCAATGTGTGGAGGCCCACACCCAACTGATCGGCAATGCGGGGAAGGACAGACCCAGCTGATCGGAAATGCAGTGAAGGACACACCCAGCTGATCGGCAATGCTGGGAAGGACACACCCAGCCGATCGGAAATGCGGAGAAGCACACTCCCAGCTGATTGGCAATGTGGGGAAGGACACACCCGGCTGATCGGCAATGGTGGGAAGGACACACCCAGCTCATCGGCAATGCAGAGAAGCACACCCACAGCTGATCGGCAATGGGGGGAAGGACACATCCAGCTGATCGGCAATGCGGGGAAGCACACTCCCAGCTGATCGGCAATGGAGGGAAGCACACACCCAGCAAATCAGCAATGCGGGGAAGCACACACCCAGCTGATCGGCAATGTGGGGAAGGACACACACAGCTGTTTGGCAATGGGGGGAGGCACACTCCCAGCTGATCGGCACTGCGGGGAAGGACAGACACATCTGATCGGCAATGCGCGGAAGCACACACCCAGCTGATCGACAATGCGGAGAAGGACAGACCCAGCTGATCGGCAATGCGGGGAAGCACACACCCAGCTGATCATCAATGCGGGGACGCGCTCTCCCAGCTGATCGGCAATGCGGGGAAGCACACTCCCAGCTGATCGGCAATGCCGGGAAGGACAGACCCAGCTGATCGGCAATGCGGGGAAGCAGACTCCCAGCTGATCGGCAATGCGGGGAAGCACACCCAGCTTGTCGGCAATGCGGGGAAGCACACACCCAGCTGATCGGCAATGCGGGGAAGCACACTCCCAGCTGATCGGCAATGCGGGGAAGCACACACCCAGATGATCGGCAATGGGGGGAAGGACACTCCCAGCTGATCGTCAAAGGGGGGAAGGACACACCCAGCTGACCAGCAATGGGGAGAAGCACACACCCAGCTGATCGGCAATGTGGGGAAGGACACACCCAGCTGTTCGGTAATGCGGGGAAGCACACACCCAACTGATCGGCAATGGGGGGGAGGACACACCCAGCTGATCGGCAATGGGGGAAGGACACATCCAGCTGATCGGCAATGGGGGAAGGACACTCCCTGCTGATCAGCAATGGGGGGACGCACACACCCAGCTGATCGACAATGTGGGGTAGCACACTCCCAGCTGATCGGCAATGGGGGAAGGACACACCCAGCTGATCGGCAATGGGTGGAGGCACACTCCCAGCTGATCGGCAATGCACGGAAGGACAGACCCAGCTGATCGGCAATGGGTGGAGGCACACTCCCAGCTGATCAGCAATGGGTGGAGGCACACTCCCAGCTGATCGGCAATGCGGGGAAGGACAGACCCAGCTTATCAGCATTGTCGGGAAGGACACACCCAATTGATCGGCAATGAGTTGAGGCACACTCACAGCTGATCGGCAATGCGGGGAAGGACAGACCCAGCTGATCGGCAATGGGTGGAGGCACACTCCCAGCTGAGCGGCAATGCGGGGAAGGACACACCCAGCTGTTCGGCAATGGGGGAAGGACAGACCCAGCTGATCGGCAATGCGGGGAAGGACAGTCCCAGCTGATCGTCAATGGGGGGAAGGACAAACCCAGCTGATCTTCAATGTGGGGAAGCACACACCCAGCTGCTTGGCAATGTGGGGAAGCACACACCCGGCATATCGGCAATGCGGGGAAGCACACACACAGTTTATCGGCAATGGGGGGAAGGACAGACCCAGCTGATCGGCAATGGGGGGAAGCAGACACACAGCTGATCGGCAATGGGGGGAAGGACACATCCAGCTGATCGGCAATGCGGGGAAGCACACTCCCAGCTGATCGGCAATGGGGGGAAGCACACACCCAGCAAATCAGCAATGCGGGGAAGCACACACCCAGCTGATCGGCAATGTGGGGAAGGACACACACAGCTGTTTGGCAATGGGGGGAGGCACACTCCCAGCTGATCGGCACTGCGGGGAAGGACAGACACATCTGATCGGCAATGCGCGGAAGCACACACCCAGCTGATCCACAATGCGGAGAAGGACAGACCCAGCTGATCGGCAATGCGGGGAAAAACACACCCAGCTGATCATCAATGCGGGGACGCGCTCTCCCAGCTGATCGGCAATGCGATGAAGCACACTCCCAGCTGAACGGCAATGCCGGGAAGGACAGACCCAGCTGATCGGCAATGCGGGGAAGCAGACTCCCAGCTGATCGGCAATGCGGGGAAGCACACCCAGCTTGTCGGCAATGCGGGGAAGCACACACCCAGCTGATCGGCAATGCGGGGAAGCACACTCCCAGCTGATCGGCAATGCGGGGAAGCACACACCCAGATGATCGGCAATGGGGGGAAGGACACTCCCAGCTGATCGTCAAAGGGGGGAAGGACACACCCAGCTGACCAGCAATGGGGATAAGCACACACCCAGCTGATCGGCAATGTGGGGAAGGACACACCCAGCTGTTCGGTAATGCGGGGAAGCACACACCCAACTGATCGGCAATGGGGGGGAGGACACACCCAGCTGATCGGCAATGGGGGAAGGACACATCCAGCTGATCGGCAATGGGGGAAGGACACACCCTGCTGATCAGCAATGGGGGGACGCACACACCCAGCTGATCGACAATGTGGGGTAGCACACTCCCAGCTGATCGGCAATGGGGGAAGGACACACCCAGCTGATCGGCAATGGGTGGAGGCACACTCCCAGCTGGTCGGCAATGCACGGAAGGACAGACCCAGCTGATCGGCAATGGGTGGAGGCACACTCCCAGCTGATCAGCAATGGGTGGAGGCACACTCCCAGCTGATCGACAATGCGGGGAAGGACAGACCCAGCTTATCAGCATTGTCGGGAAGGACACACCCAATTGATCGGCAATGAGTTGAGGCACACTCACAGCTGATCGGCAATGCGGGGAAAGACAGACCCAGCTGATCGGCAATGGGTGGAGGCACACTCCCAGCTGAGCGGCAATGCGGGGAAGCACACACCCAACTGATCGGCAATGGGGGGGAGGACACACCCAGCTGATCGGCAATGGGGGAAGGACACATCCAGCTGATCGGCAATGGGGGAAGGACACTCCCTGCTGATCAGCAATGGGTGGACGCACACACCCAGCTGATCGACAATGTGGGGTAGCACACTCCCAGCTGATCGGCAATGGAGGTAGGACACACCCAGCTGATCGGCAATGGGGGGAAGGACACACCCAGCTGATCGGCAATGCGGGGACGCACACACCCAGCTGATCGGCAATGGGGGAAGCACACTTCCAGCTGATCGGCAATGGGGGGAAGTACACACACAGCTGATCGGCAATGGGGGAAACACACTCCCAGCTGATCGGCAATGCGGGTAAGCAGACTCCCAGCTGCTCGGCAATGTGTGGACGCACACTCCCAGCTGATCGGCAGTGCGGGGAAAGACAGACCCAGCTGATCGGCAATGGGTGGAGGCACACTCCCAGCTGATCGGCAATGTGTGGAGGCCCACACCCAACTGATCGGCAATGCGGGGAAGGACAGACCCAGCTGATCGGAAATGCAGTGAAGGACACACCCAGCTGATCGGCAATGCTGGGAAAGACACACCCAGCCGATCGGAAATGCGGAGAAGCACACTCCCAGCTGATCGGCAATGGGGGGAAGGACACATCCCGCTGATCGGCAATGCGGGGAAGCACACTCCCAGCTGATCGGCAATGGGGGGGAAGCACACACCCAGCAAATCAGCAATGCGGGGAAGCACACACCCAGCTGATCGGCAATGTGGGGAAGGACACACACAGCTGTTTGGCAATGGGGGGAGGCACACTCCCAGCTGATCGGCACTGCGGGGAAGGACAGACACATCTGATCGGCAATGCACGGAAGCACACACCCAGCTGATCGACAATGCGGAGAAGGACAGACCCAGCTGATCGGCAATGCGGGGAAGCACACACCCAGCTGATCATCAATGCGGGGACGCGCTCTCCCAGCTGATCGGCAATGCGGGGAAGCACACTCCCAGCTGATCGGCAATGCCGGGAAGGACAGACCCAGCTGATCGGCAATGCGGGGAAGCAGACTCACAGCTGATCGGCAATGCGGGGAAGCACATCCAGCTTGTCGGCAATGCTGGGAAGCACACACCCAGCTGATCGGCAATGCGGGGAAGCACACTCCCAGCTGATCGGCAATGCGGGGAAGCACACACCCAGATGATCGGCAATGGGGGGGAAGGGCACTCCCAGCTGATCGTCAAAGGGGGGAAGGACACACCCAGCTGACCAGCAATGGGGAGAAGCACACACCCAGCTGATCGGCAATGTGGGGAAGGACACACCCAGCTGTTCGGCAATGCGGGGAAGCACACACCCAACTGATCGGCAATGGGGGGGAGGACACACCCAGCTGATCGGCAATGGGGGAAGGACACATCCAGCTGATCGGCAATGGGGGAAGGACACTCCCTGCTGATCAGCAATGGGGGGACGCACACACCCAGCTGATCGACAATGTGGGGTAGCACACTCCCAGCTGATCGGCAATGGGGGAAGGACACACCCAGCTGATCGGCAATGGGTGGAGGCACACTCCCAGCTGATCGTCAATGCACGGAAGGACAGACACAGCTGATCGGCAATGGGTGGACGCACACTCCCAGCTGATCAGCAATGGGTGGAGGCACACTCCCAGCTGATCGGCAATGCGGGGAACGACAGACCCAGCTTATCAGCAATGTCGGGAAGGACACACCCAATTGATCGGCAATGAGTTGAGGCACACTCACAGCTGATCGGCAATGCGGGGAAGGACAGACCCAGCTGATCGGCAATGGGTGGAGGCACACTCCCAGCTGAGCGGCAATGCGGGGAAGGACACACCCACCTGTTCGGCAATGGGGGAAGGACAGACCCAGCTGATCGGCAATGCGGGGAAGGACAGTCCCAGCTGATCGTCAATGGGGGGAAGGACAAACCCAGCTGATCGGCAATGTGGGGAAGCACACACCCAGCTGCTTGGCAATCTGGGGAAGCACACACCCAGCATATCGGCAATGCGGGGAAGCACACACACAGTTTATCGGCAATGGGGGGAAGGACAGACCCAGCTGATCGGCAATGGGGGGAAGCAGACACACAGCTGATCGGCAATGGGGGGAAGGACACACCCAGCTGATCGGCAATGCGGGAAAGCACACTCCCAGCTGATCGGCAATGGGGGGAAGCACACAGCCTTCAGATCAGCAATGCGGAGAAGCACACACCCTGCTGATCGGCAATGCGGGGAAGGACAGACCCAGCTGATTGGCAATCCGGGGAAGCACACTCCCAGCTGATCGTCAATGCGGGGAAGCACTTTCTCAGCTGATCGGCAATGCGGGGAAGCACACTCCCAGATGATCGGCAATGCGGGGAAGGACAGACACATCTGATTGGCAATGCGGGGAAGCACACACCCAGCTGATCGACAATGCGGGGAAGGGCAGACCCAGCTGATCGGCATTGCGGGGAAGCACGCTCTCAGCTGATCGTCAATGCAGGGAAGCACTCTCTCAGCTGATCGGCAATGAGGGGAAGCACAGTCGCAGCTGATCGGCAATGCGGGGAAGGACAGAACCAGCTGATCGGCAATGCGGGGAAGCAGACTCCCAGCTGATCGGCAATACGGGTAAGCATACCCAGCTGATCGGCAATGCGGGGAAGCACACACCCAGCTGATCGGCAATGCGGGGAAGCAAAATCCAAGCTGATCGGCAATGCGGGGAAGCACACACCCAGATGATTGACAATGGGGGGAAAGGACACTCCCAGCTGATCGGCAATGGGGGGAAGGGCAGACCGAGCTGATCGTCAATGCGGGGAAGCACACACCCAGCTGTTCGGCAATGCAGGGATGCACACACACAGCTGATCGGCAATGCGGGGAAGCACACACCCAGCTGATCGGCAATGGGGGGAAGGACACACCCAGCTGATCGGCAATGCGGGGAAGCACACACCCAGCTGATCAGCAATGGGGGAAGCACATTCACAGCTGATCGGGAATGGGGGGAAGGACACACCCAGCTGATCGGAAATGGGGGGAGGCACACTCCCAGGTGATCGGCAATGAGGGGAAGCACACACCCAGCTGATCGACAATGGGGGAAGGACACAGCCAGCTGATCGGCAATGCGGGGAAGCACACACCCAGCTGACCGGCAATGCGGGGAAGCACACACCCAGCTGATTGGCAATGGGGGAAAGGACACACCCAGCTGATCGGCAATGCGGGGAAGCACACACCCAGCTAATCGGCAATGGGGGAAGCACACTTCCAGCTGATCGGCAATGGGGGGAAGTACACACACAGCTGATCGGCAATGGGGGAAACACACTCCCAGCTGATCTGCAATGCGGGTAAGCGGACACCCAGCTGCTCGGCAATGTGTGGACGCACACTCCGAGCTGATCGGCAGTGCGGGGAAGGACAGACCCAGCTGATCGGCAATGGGTGGAGGCACACACCCAGCTGATCGGCAATGTGTGGAGGCCCACACCCAACTGATCGGCAATGCGGGGAAGGACATACCCAGCTGATCGGAAATGCAGTGAAGGACACACCCAACTGATCGGCAATGCTGGGAAGGACACACCCAGCCGATCGGAAATGCGGAGAAGCACACTCCCAGCTGATTGGCAATGGGGGGAAGGACACACCCGGCTGATCGGCAATGGTGGGAAGGACACACCCAGCTCATCGGCAATGCAGAGAAGCACACCCACAGCTGATCGGCAATGGGGGGAAGGACACATCCAGCTGATCGGCAATGCGGGGAAGCACACTCCCAGCTGATCGGCAATGGGGGGAAGCACACACCCAGCAAATCAGCAATGCGGGGAAGCACACACCCAGCTGATCGACAATGCGGAGAAGGACAGACCCAGCTGATCGGCAATGCGGGGAAGCACACACCCAGCTGATCATCAATGCGGGGACGCGCTCTCCCAGCTGATCGGCAATGCGGGGAAGCACACTCCCAGCTGATCGGCAATGCCGGGAAGGACAGACCCAGCTGATCGGCAATGCGGGGAAGCAGACTCCCAGCTGATCGGCAATGCGGGGAAGCACACCCAGCTTGTCGGCAATGCGGGGAAGCACACACCCAGCTGATCGGCAATGCGGGGAAGCAGACTCCCAGCTGATCGGCAATGCGGGGAAGCACACACCCAGATGATCGGCAATGGGGGGAAGGACACTCCCAGCTGATCGTCAAAGGGGGCAAGGACACACCCAGCTGACCAGCAATGGGGAGAAGCACACACCCAGCTGATCGGCAATGTGGGGAAGGACACACCCAGCTGTTCGGCAATGCGGGGAAGCACACACCCAACTGATCGGCAATGGGGGGGAGGACACACCCAGCTGATCGACAATGGGGGAAGGACACATCCAGCTGATCGGCAATGGGGGAAGGACACTCCCTGCTGATCAGCAATGGGGGAACGCACACACCCAGCTGATCGACAATGTGGGGTAGCACACTCCCAGCTGATCGGCAATGGGGGAAGGACACACCCAGCTGATCGGCAATGGGGGGAAGGACACACCCAGCTGATCGGCAATGCGGGGACGCACACATCCAGCTGATCGGCAATGGGGGAAGCACACTTCCAGCTGATCGGCAATGGGGGGAAGTACACACACAGCTGATCGGCAATGGGGGAAACACACTCCCAGCTGATCGGCAATGCGGGTAAGCAGACATCCAGCTGCTCGGCAATGTGTGGACGCACACTCCCAGCTGATCGGCAGTGCGGGGAAAGACAGACCCAGCTGATCGGCAATGGGTAGAGGCACACTCCCAGCAATCGGCAATGTGTGGAGGCCCACACCCAACTGATCGGCAATGCGGGGAAGGACAGACCCAGCTGATCGGGAATGCAGTGAAGGACACACCCAGCTGATCGGCAATGCTGGGAAGGACACACCCAGCCGATCGGAAATGCGGAGAAGCACACTCCCAGCTGATTGGCAATGTGGGGAAGGACACACCCGGCTGATCGGCAATGGTGGGAAGGACACACCCAGCTCATCGGCAATGCAGAGAAGCACACCCACAGCTGATCAGCAATGGGGGGAAGGACACATCCAGCTGATCGGCAAAGCGGGGAAGCACACTCCCAGCTGATCGGCAATGGGGGGAAGCACACACCCAGCAAATCAGCAATGCGGGGAAGCACACACCCAGCTGATCGGCAATGTGGGGAAGGACACACACAGCTGTTGGGCAATGGGGGGAGGCACACTCCCAGCTGATCAGCACTGCGGGGAAGGACAGACACATCTGATCGGCAATGCGCGGAAGCACACACCCAGCTGATCGACAATGCGGAGAAGGACAGACCCAGCTGATCGGCAATGTGGGGAAGCACACACCCAGCTGATCATCAATGCGGGGACGCGCTCTCCCAGCTGATCGGCAATGCGGGGAAGCACACTCCCAGCTGATCGGCAATGCCGGGAAGGACAGACCCAGCTGATCGGCAATGCGGGGAAGCAGACTCCCAGCTGATCGGCAATGCGGGGAAGCACACCCAGCTTGTCGGCAATGCGGGGAAGCACACACCCAGCTGATCGGCAATGCGGGGAAGCACACTCCCAGCTGATCGGCAATGCAGGGAAGCACACCCAGCTTGTCGGCAATGCGGGGAAGCACACACCCAGCTGATCGGCAATGCGGGGAAGCACACTCCCAGCTGATCGGCAATGCGGGGAAGCACACACCCAGATGATCGGCAATGGGGGGAAGGACACACCCAGCTGACCAGCAATGGGGAGAAGCACACACCCAGCTGATCGGCAATGTGGGGAAGGACACACCCAGCTGTTCGGTAATGCGGGGAAGCACACACCCAACTGATCGGCAATGGGGGGGAGGACACACCCAGCTGATCGGCAATGGGGGAAGGACACATCCAGCTGATCGGCAATGGGGGAAGGACACTCCCTGCTGATCAGCAATGGGGGGACGCACACACCCAGCTGATCGACAATGTGGGGTAGCACACTCCCAGCTGATCGGCAATGGGGGAAGGACACACCCAGCTGATCGGCAATGCGGGGAAGCACACTCCCAGCTGATCGGCAATGCACAGAAGGACAGACCCAGCTGATCGGCAATGGGTGGAGGCACACTCCCAGCTGATCAGCAATGGGTGGAGGCACACTCCCAGCTGATCGGCAATGCGGGGAAGGACAGACCCAGCTTATCAGCATTGTCGGGAAGGACACACCCAATTGATCGGCAATGAGTTGAGGCACACTCACAGCTGATCGGCAATGCGGGGAAGGACACACCCAGCTGTTCGGCAATGGGGGAAGGACAGACCCAGCTGATCGGCAATGCGGGGAAGGACAGTCCCAGCTGATCGTCAATGGGGGGAAGGACAAACCCAGCTGATCTTCAATGTGGGGAAGCACACACCCAGCTGCTTGGCAATGTGGGGAAGCACACACCCGGCATATCGGCAATGCGGGGAAGCACACACACAGTTTATCGGCAATGGGGGGAAGGACAGACCCAGCTGATCGGCAATGGGGGGAAGCAGACACACAGCTGATCGGCAATGGGGGGAAGGACACATCCAGCTGATCGGCAATGCGGGGAAGCACACTCCCAGCTGATCGGCAATGGGGGGAAGCACACACCCAGCAAATCAGCAATGCGGGAAGCACACACCCAGCTGATCGGCAATGTGGGGAAGGACACACACAGCTGTTTGGCAATGGGGGGAGGCACACTCCCAGCTGATCGGCACTGCGGCGAAGGACAGACACATCTGATCGGCAATGCGCGGAAGCACACACCCAGCTGATCCACAATGCGGAGAAGGACAGACCCAGCTGATCGGCAATGCGGGGAAAAACACACCCAGCTGATCATCAATGCGGGGACGCGCTCTCCCAGCTGATCGGCAATGCGGGGAAGCACACTCCCAGCTGATCGGCAATGCCGGGAAGGACAGACCCAGCTGATCAGCAATGCGGGGAAGCAGACTCCCAGCTGATCGGCAATGCGGGGAAGCACACCCAGCTTGTCGGCAATGCGGGGAAGCACACACCCAGCTGATCGGCAATGCGGGGAAGCACACTCCCAGCTGATCGGCAATGCGGGGAAGCACACACCCAGATGATCGGCAATGGGGGAAGGATACTCCCAGCTGATCGTCAAAGGGGGGAAGGACACACCCAGCTGACCAGCAATGGGGAGAAGCACACACCCAGCTGATCGGCAATGTGGGGAAGGAGACACCCAGCTGTTCGGCAATGCGGGGAAGCACACACCCAACTGATCGGCAATGGGGGGGAGGACACACCCAGCTGATCGGCAATGGGGGAAGGACACATCCAGCTGATCGGCAATGGGGGAAGGACACTCCCTGCTGATCAGCAATGGGTGGACGCACACACCCAGCAGATCGACAATGTGGGGTAGCACACTCCCAGCTGATCGGCAATGGGGGTAGGACACACCCAGCTGATTGGCAATGGGGGGAAGGACACACCCAGCTGATCGGCAATGCGGGGACGCACGCACCCAGCTGATCGGCAATGGGGGAAGCACACTTCCAGCTGATCGGCAATGGGGGGAAGTACACACACAGCTGATCGGCAATGGGGGAAACACACTCCCAGCTGATCGGCAATGCGGGTAAGCAGACTCCCAGCTGCTCGGCAATGTGTGGACGCACACTCCCAGCTGATCGGCAGTGCGGGGAAAGACAGACCCAGCTGATCGGCAATGGGTGGAGGCACACTCCCAGCTGATCGGCAATGTGTGGAGGCCCACACCCAACTGATCGGCAATGCGGGGAAGGACAGACCCAGCTGATCGGAAATGCAGTGAAGGACACACCCAGCTGATCGGCAATGCTGGGAAAGACACACCCAGCCGATCGGAAATGCGGAGAAGCACACTCCCAGCTGATCGGCAATGGGGGGAAGGACACATCCAGCTGATCGGCAATGCGGGGAAGCACACTCCCAGCTGATCGGCAATGGGGGGAAGCACACACCCAGCAAATCAGCAATGCGGGGAAGCACACACCCAGCTGATCGGCAATGTGGGGAAGGACACAGACAGCTGTTTGGCAATGGGGGGAGGCACACTCCCAGCTGATCGGCACTGCGGGGAAGGACAGACACATCTGATCGGCAATGCGCGGAAGCACACACCCAGCTGATCGACAATGCGGAGAAGGACAGACCCAGCTGATCGGCAATGCGGGGAAGCACACACCCAGCTGATCATCAATGCGGGGACGCGCTCTCCCAGCTGATCGGCAATGCGGGGAAGCACACTCCCAGCTGATCGGCAATGCCGGGAAGGACAGACCCAGCTGATCGGCAATGCGGGGAAGCAGACTCCCAGCTGATCGGCAATGCGGGGAAGCACACCCAGCTTGTCGGCAATGCTGGGAAGCACACACCCAGCTGATCGGCAATGCGGGGAAGCACACTCCCAGCTGATCGGCAATGCGGGGAAGCACACACCCAGATGATCGGCAATGGGGGGGAAGGACACTCCCAGCTGATCGTCAAAGGGGGGAAGGACACACCCAGCTGACCAGCAATGGGGAGAAGCACACACCCAGCTGATCGGCAATGTGGGGAAGGACACACCCAGCTTTTCGGCAATGCGGGGAAGCACACACCCAACTGATCGGCAATGGGGGGGAGGACACACCCAGCTGATCGGCAATGGGGGAAGGACACATCCAGCTGATCGGCAATGGGGGAAGGACACTCCCTGCTGATCAGCAATGGGGGGACGCACACACCCAGCTGATCGACAATGTGGGGTAGCACACTCCCAGCTGATCGGCAATGGGGGAAGGACACACCCAGCTGATCGGCAATGGGTGGAGGCACACTCCCAGCTGATCGGCAATGCACGGAAGGACAGACCCAGCTGATCGGCAATGGGTGGAGGCACGCTCCGAGCTGATCAGCAATGGGTGGAGGCACACTCCCAGCTGATCGGCAATGCGGGGAACGACAGACCCAGCTTATCAGCAATGTCGGGAAGGACACACCCAATTGATCGGCAATGAGTTGAGGCACACTCACAGCTGATCGGCAATGCGGGGAAGGACAGACCCAGCTGATCGGCAATGGGTGGAGGCACACTCCCAGCTGAGCGGCAATGCGGGGAAGGACACACCCAGCTGTTCGGCAATGGGGGAAGGACAGACCCAGCTGATCGGCAATTCGGGGAAGGACAGTCCCAGCTGATCGTCAATGGGGGGAAGGACAAACCCAGCTGATCGGCAATGTGGGGAAGCACACACCCAGCTGCTTGGCAATGTGGGGAAGCACACACCCAGCATATCGGCAATGCGGGGAAGCACACACACAGTTTATCGGCAATGGGGGGAAGGACAGACCCAGCTGATCGGCAATGGGGGGAAGCAGACACACAGCTGATCGGCAATGGGGGGAAGGACACACCCAGCTGATCGGCAATGCGGGAAAGCACACTCCCAGCTGATCGGCAATGGGGGGAAGCACACAGCCTTCAGATCAGCAATGCGGAGAAGCACACACCCTGCTGATCGGCAATGCGGGGAAGGACAGACCCAGCTGATCGGCAATCCGGGGAAGCACACTCCCAGCTGATCGTCAATGCGGGGAAGCACTTTCTCAGCTGATCGGCAATGCGGGGAAGCACACTCCCAGATGATCGGCAATGCGGGGAAGGACAGACACATCTGATTGGCAATGCGGGGAAGCACACACCCAGCTGATCGACAATGCGGGAAGGGCAGACCCAGCTGATCGGCATTGCGGGGAAGCACGCTCTCAGCTGATCGTCAATGCAGGGAAGCACTCTCTCAGCTGATTGGCAATGAGGGGAAGCACAGTCGCAGCTGATCGGCAATGCGGGGAAGGACAGAACCAGCTGATCGGCAATGCGGGGAAGCACACACCCAGCTGATCGGCAATGCGGGGAAGCAAAATCCAAGCTGATCGGCAATGCGGGGAAGCACACACCCAGATGATTGACAATGGGGGGAAAGGACACTCCCAGCTGATCGGCAATGGGGGGAAGGGCAGACCGAGCTGATCGTCAATGCGGGGAAGCACACACCCAGCTGTTCGGCAATGCAGGGATGCACACACACAGCTGATCGGCAATGCGGGGAAGCACACACCCAGCTGATCGGCAATGGGGGGAAGGACACACCCAGCTGATCGGCAATGCGGGGAAGCACACACCCAGCTGATCAGCAATGGGGGAAGCACATTCACAGCTGATCGGGAATGGGGGGAAGGAAACACCCAGCTGAACGGCAATGGGGGAGGCACACTCCCAGCTGATCGGCAATGAGTTGAAGCACAAACCCAGCTGATCGGCAATGGGTGGAGGCACACTCCCAGCTGATTGGCAATGCGCTGAAGGACAGACCCAGCTGATCGGCAATGGGTGGAGGCACAATCCGAGCTGATCGGCAGTGGGTGGAGGCACACTCCCAGCTGATCGGCAATGCGGGGAAGGACAGACCCAGCTGATCGGCAATGGGTGGATGCACAATACCAGCTGATCGGCAATTCGGGGAAGGACAGACCCAGCTGATCGGCAATGGGTCGAGGCACACTCCCCGATGATCGGCAATGGGTGGAGCCATACTCCCAGCTGATCGGCAATGGGGGGGAAGCACACTCCCAGCTGATCGGCAATGCGGGGAAGGACACACCCAGCTGATCGGCAATGGGGGGAAGCACACACCCAGCTGATCGGCAATGCGGGGAAGGAAAGACCCATCTGATCGGCAATGGGTGGAGGCACACTCCCAGATGATCGGCAATGGGTGGAGGCACACTGCCAGCTGATCGGCAATGGGGGGAAGCACACTCCCAGCTGATTGGCAATGCGCGGAAGGACTTACCCAGCTGATCGGCAATGGGTAGAGGCACAATCCCAGCTGATCGGCAGTGGGTGGAGGCACACTCCCAGCTGATCGGCAATGCGGGGAAGGACAGACCCAACTGATCGGCAATGGGTGGACGCACACTCCCAGCTGATCGGCAATGCGGGGAAGGACAGACCCAGTTGATCGGCAATGGGTGGAGGCACACTCCCAGATGATCGGCAATGGGTGGAGGCACACTCCCAGCTGATCGGCAATGGGGGGAAGCACACTCCCAGCAGTTCGGCAATGCGGGGAAGGACACACCTAGCTGATCGGCAATGGGGGAAAGCACACACCCAGCTGATCGGCAATGGGGGGGGGGGGAAGGACACACCCAGCTGATCGGCAATGCGTTGAAGCACACACCCAGCTGATCGGCAATGTGGGGAAGCACACACCCAGCATATCGGCAAAGCGGGGAAGCACATACCCAGCTGATCGGCAATGAGGGGAAGGACACACATAGCTGTTCGGAAATGGGGGGAGGCACACTCCCAGGTGATCGGCAATGAGGGGAAGCACACACCCAGCTGATCGGCAATGCGGGGAAGGATACACCCACTGATCGGCAATGCGGGGAAGCACACACCCAGCTGATCGACAATGGGGGAAGGACACAGCCAGCTGATCGGCAATGCGGGGAAGCACACACCCAGCTGATCGGCAATGCGGGGAAGCACACACCCAGCTGATTGGCAATGGGGGAAAGGACACACCCAGCTGATCGGCAATGCGGGGAAGCACACACCCAGCTAATCGGCAATGGGGGAAGCACACTCCCAACTGATCGGCAATGGGGCGAAGGGCAGACCCAGCTGATCATCAATGCGGGGAAGGACAGACCCAGCTGATCGGTCATGGGGGGAAGCACACACCCACCTGATCGGCAATGCGGGGAATGACAGACCCAGCTGATCGGCCATGGGGGGGGGGGTCACACCCACCCACCGATAGTCCCTCCTGGTAATGCAGAATGGTAAATCAGGGTGAGGCTGGCTGGTGATTGTCAGTTTTATCGACAGTGCGAGGAGAGAGATGCCGAGTGGGTGGGGTTTCCTCTCAGTATTTAATGAATTGTAGGATTGAACTAAAGGGAACTTCCAGCAATTTCTTCAACTGCAGCCTGAACTGAGTCTGTGTCACGGCGTAAATCGCAGTGTTTGTGCAGCAACTCAGGAGCTGCAGCATGTAGCCCAATTCCCGAACATAATCATCTAACCACACAGACTGAAACCCCAGTAACCACATCCGGTTCCATATAGAATAAACCATTAACGTTGACCATAACAGGATGAAATTGGCGGAGATAATGAAGAGTAAAATGATGGATTTCCTCCGACTCTCCATCTCTGGGTCTCTGGGACTGTCCCCACTGCTGTGAGCCCGGAGTCTCCTGCGGGCACTGCTGCTCAGGACAATGTTTCTGACGGTGAGAACATTGAGCAGCAGAATCAGGGCGAATGGAACACCCGGGGTTAGAATGTGGTGGAGGAACTCGATTGTTGTCCAGACCGGCGAGTACCCAACATCCATTGTGACAAAACAAAACCAGGGGCGGTTCCACAGATAATACAGACCGGACAACATAAACCCCCAGGAAATGTCCTTCAAACAGCTCAGCACAGCCACTGTTCCCAGAACCACAGCCGCCGTTTTCTCGCTGCAATATTTACTTTTCAGCTTCGGGCAACAAATGGCCACAAATCGATCAAAGGTGAAAGTGACGGTGAACCAGACAGAACAGTCAGTGGCTGCATAAAGCAGGGCGGCGTGGATATTACACACCCGGATTAACCGCAGGAAATAAAACTGTTCCCTAAAAACAATGGGAATGTGTCTCAATATCAGGTCGAGTATAACGACCAGTAGATCCCCCACTGCCATGGCCACCAGGTAACAAGTCACACATTTGGACAGCCCACAGTTTCTTCTCTTCAGGATCACAATTGTGATGAGGTTCACTGTGAGGAAGGGAAATACACAATGAAATTATACATCAGCCTGGGAAAGACATCACAAGTATGGTCGGTGTGGTGTTGAGGGAGTCAAATAAATATATACAAATACACACACTCACACACATACAGAGACAGTAACACACTCACACACAGACACTGACACACTCACACTCACACAGAGACAGTAACACACTCACACACACACACACAGACAGAGACAGTAACACACTCACACACAGACACTGACACACTCACACTCACACAGAGACAGTAACACACTCACACACACACACAGACAGAGACAGTAACACACTGACACACATACACTGACACACTCACACTCACACAGAGACATTAACACACTCACGCACACACACTAACACACTCACACAGAGACAGTAACACACACACAGACAGAGACACTAACACACTCACACACTGAGACACTAACACACTCACACTCACACAGAGACAGTAACACACACACACAGACAGAGACACTAACACACTCACACACAGAGACAGTAATACACACAAACACACTAACACACACACACACACATACAGAGAAAGTAATACACTCACACACACACATGCACTGACACACACTCACAAACACACATACAGAGACAGTAATACACTCACAATCACACATACACTAACACACACACACAGTAATAAACACACACACACAGACAGAGACAGGAAAACACTCATACTCACACAGACACTAACACACACACACATAGTAATACACTCACACACACAGACAGAGACAGTAATACACTCACACAGACACTAATACACTCGCACACACATACAGAGACAGTAATACACACACACACACATACATTAATACACTTACACACACAGTCAGAGACTGTAATGCACTAACAGTCAAACAGACACTAACACACACGCACGCAGTAATACACTCACAGACAGAGACAGTAATACACTCACACTCACACAGACACACACACACATACAGTAATACACTCACACACACAGACAGATACAGTAATACACTCACACACACACACAGACACAGACACACGCACTCACACACAGGCAGAGACAGTAATGCCCTCACACTCACACAGACACTAACACACTCACACACACAGACAGAGACACTAACACACTCACACACAGACAGTAGCACACTCTCTCACACACACACACACAAACAGACAGTAATACACACACTCACACATACACTGCACACACTCACAAACACACATACAGAGACAGTAATACACTCACACTCACACAGACACTAACACACACACACACTAATACACTCACTCACAGACAGAGACAGTAATACACTCACACTCACACACACTCACACACACATACAGTAATACACTCACACACACACAGACAGTAATACACTGACACACACACAGAGACACTGACACACGCACACACACACACACACAGTAATACCCTCACACACACACTAACACACACACACAGACAGTAACACACACACAAAGACACTAACACGCAGAGACAGTAACACACATACACACTCATACAGAGACAGTAATGCACTCACACACACACATACACTGACACACACTCACAAACACACACACAGAGACAGTAATACACTCACACTCAGACAGATACTAACACACACACCACAGTAATACACTCACACACAGACAGAGACAGTAATACACTCACACTCACACAGGCACTAACACACTCACACACACATACAGTAATACACTCACACACACATAGTCAGAGACAGTAATCCACTCACACACACACACTCACACACATACAGTAATACACTCACACACACAGACAGTAATACACTGACACACACAGAGACACTGACACACACTCACACACACACACAGACAGTAATACCCTCACACACACGCACACACACACAGACAGTAACACACACACACACACACAAAGACACTAACACGCAGAGACAGTAACACACACACACATACAGAGACAGTAATGCACTCACACACACACATACACTGACACACACTCACAAACATACATACAGAGACAGTAATACACTCACACTCACACAGACACTAACACACACACACACGGTAATACACTCACACACATACAGACAGAGACAGTAATACACTCACAAAGACACTAACACACACACAGTAATACACTCACACACACATACAGTAATTCACTCACACACACAGACAGAGACAGTAATACACTCACACGCACACTCACACAGGCACTGGCACACACTCACACACATACAGAGACAGGAATACCCTCACACTCACACCGACACTAACACACACACATACAGAGACAGTAATACACTCACACACACACATGGACACACACACACAGTAATACCCTCACACATACAGAGACAGTAATACACTCACACTCACACAGACACTAACACTCTCACACACACACAGACACTGACACACACTCACAAACACACATACAGAGACTTTAATAAACTCACACTCACACATACACTAACACACACACAGTAATACACGCACACTCACACAGACACTAATAACCGCACACACAGAGACAGTAATACACTCACGCACAAAATCACTAATACACACTCACAAAGACACTAATGCACACACTCACAAATAGACACAAATACACACACTCACTGACATAGATACACTAATACACACACTCACAGAAACAGAGGCACTAATACACACACTCAAACACATACAGATACACTAGTACACATACTCACTGACACGCAGATACACTAATACAAATTCACAGACACACACACACACACACTAATACACACATACACTAATACGCACACACAGAGACACTAATACACACTCAGACACTAATCTTTAATTGATGGGATCTTAACTTGCCGAACTACGCCAAGTTGGGGGAAACTTAGTTGATGAATAAAGGTCCTGGCGCAATACAACAAGTTGTAAGATTTGTAATATTTCTGGACTACGCCAAGTTGTAGGATTCCTAGTATTATTCGACTGTGTAAAGTTGAAGGAATTTATATCAATTCCACTATTCGGTTACCAGTAGCACTTTGCGAATACTGGTGCTCAGCAGAAACTTCAGTTAAAACTTCTCAGGTGCCAATAAGAATTGTTTTATTTGTAGTCGCTTGATTACAATTTGAAAGTCATTTAAAAGGCAATTCGTAGACAATTCGAAGCTTTCAAAGAATTACAGACATTATCTTTCTTTGCTTAGGCAGGCAGCTCGAAAGTCACTTTTAAAAGGTCAAAGTCTGGCAATGAAACATGAAGAGAGAGAGAAAGCTAATCTTCAGCTAAACTCAAACTCAAAGTCAAAAGTACACTACATCACTGACACAGACTAACAAAAAGACACAACCCCCAAAAGACGTCTCACATTAACAGACAGACTAAGAGAATTAAAGACAGAAATTAAGGACAGACAACACAGCAAAACACAAATGCTAATAGAAAGACTCTAAAATGGCGGGCGGAAACTTTTCAGTTATACACTTTCATGTCTGCCTTAAGTCATCTAATCACACCCCAATATAATCCGAATTGTTTTGTTAGACTCAAACACATTTGATTTGATGGCAAGCCGTCCATCTTCAATGTGCAACATCAGCTTTTCTGACTTAGCTGTTATCTGCATTGTGAACAATGGTGCCTTTATGTTGCTGTGTATTCAATCCTTGTCCTTGACGATTAGCACAAGCAGTGTTAAATTGTCTTGCAACTGTGCTGTTTTAATGTCAAACTGAGTTTGAAAATATGCATTTGCCAGAACAACGGACCGAAGTAAAAGTGAATTATGCTGTATAAATGGGTACTTAAAACTGGGGCTTAATATTAATGCTTAAAAAGCTATCTTTTACCTATACTAGTTGTATTCGAAATACCCGCCTTCAACAGTGCTGAAGGAGGTGACACCGTTCTGTAACAAGCTCCTTGTTATATCAGATTTGACAGGACCATCCACAGCCTGGTGTCGGGCTCCAGGACGTGCTGAAGGAGGCGATACCGTTTTTTAACCAGCTCCTTGTTACATCAGATTTGACAGGACCATCCACAGCCTGGTGTCAGGCTCCAGGCCGTGCTGAAGGAGGCGACACCGTTCTGTAACCAGCTCCTTGTTATATCAGATTTGACAGGACCATCCACAGCCTGGTGTCAGGCTCCAGGCCGTGCTGAAGGAGGCGACACCGTTCTGTTACCAGCTCCTTGTTATATCAGATTTGACAGGACCATCCACAGCCTGGAGTCAGGCTCCAGACCCTGCTGAAGGAGGCGACACCGTTCTGTAACCAGCTCCTTGTTATATCAGATTTGACAGGACCATCCACAGCCTGGTGTCAGGCTCCAGGCTGTGCTGAAGGAGGCGACACCGTACTGTAACCAGCTCCTTGTTATATCAGATTTAACAGGACCATCCACAGCCTGGTGTCAGGCTCCAGGCCGCTCTGAAGGAGGTGACACCGTTCTGTAACCATCTCCTTGTTATATCAGATTTGACAGGACCATCCACAGCCTGGTGTCAGGCTCCAGGCCGTGCTGGAGGAGGTGACACCGTTCTGTAACCAGCTCCTTGTTATATCAGCTTTGACAGGACCATCTACAGCCTGGTGTCAGGCTCCAGGCCTTGCTGAAGGAGGTGACACCGTTCTGTAACCAGCACCTTGTTATATCAGATTTGACAGGACCATCCACAGCCTGGTGTCAGGCTCCAGGCCGTGCTGAAGGAGGCGACACCGTTCTGTAACCAGCTCCTTGTTATATCAGATTTGACAGGACCATCCATAGCCTGGTGTCGGGCTCCAGGCCGTGCTGAAGGAGGCGACACCGTTCTGTAACCAGCTCCTTGTTATATCAGATTTGACAGGACATTCCACAGCCTGGTGTCAGGCTCCAGGCCGTTCTGAAGGAGGCGACACCGTTCTGTAACCAGCACCTTGTTATATCAGATTTGACAGGACCATCGACAGCCTGGTGTCACGCTCCAGGCTGTGCTGAAGGAGGTCAAACCGTTCTGTAACCAGTTCCTTGTTATATCACATTTGCCAGGACCACCCACAGCCTGGTGTCAGGCTCCAGGCCGTGCTGAAGGGGGTGACACCGCTCTGTAACCTGCTCCGTGTTATATCAGATTTGACAGGACCATCCACAGCCTGGTGTCAGGCTCCAGACCGTGCTGAAGGAGGCGACACAGTTATGTGACCAGCTCCTTGTTGTACCAGATGTGCCAGACGCTCTGCTCCTGGGTTAGGAGTAGATAGTTAAAGTGTTCTTGTAATTCACATGATGCTGGTACAGAGAACATCCCCCTCTCTCTTTCAGCCTTTCCACTCTCGGCAGAGTTTGCTCCATTATTTGGTCATGTTACAGACCCAGTTTCACATTAATTTAGTCCCACAGACCTCGCCCAGAACTGGGTCACCAAACTATCTGTTCTCACTGAATATCTGCAGCAGCTCACAACACGACGTCCATATACCGATCTTTATCCCATCTACTACCTTCCCAATAACTCAACCTCCAGAAACACATCCTCATCACCTTCACTAACTTCCCAATAACACAAACTCCAGAAACAAATTCATTTCACCTCCACTAACGTCCCAATAACACAACCTCCAGAAACACATCTTCATCACTTCCACTAACTTCCCAATAACACAACCACCAGAAACACATCCTCATCACCTCCACTAACTTCCCAATAACACAACCTCCAGAAACACATCTACATCACCTCCACTACCTTCCCAATAACACAACCTCCAGAAACACATCCTCATCACCTCCACTAACTTCCCAATTACACTACCTTCAGAAACACATCCGCATCACCTCCACTACCTTCCCAATAATACAACCTCCAGGAACACATCCACATCACCTCCAATAACGTCCCAGTAACACAAACTCCAGAAACACATCCACATCACCTCCACTAACTTCCCAATAACACTTCCTCCAGAAACACATCCACATCACCTCCACTAACTTCCCAATAACACTACCTCCAGAAACACATCCTCATCACCTCGACGAACTGCTCAATAACACAACCAACAGAAATACATCCACATCAACTCCGCTGACACCACAATAAAACAACCTTCAGAAACACATCCTCATCGCGTCCACTAACATTCATAATCATCTCGACTAACACATCCTCATTACCTCCCCTAACTTCCCAATAACGCAACCTCCAGTAACCCATCCTCATCTCCTCCAGTAACATCCCAATAACACAACCTCCAGTAACCCATCCTCATCACCTCCACTAACTTCCCAATAACACAACCTCAAGAAACCCATCCACATCTTGAGTTCAGGCACAGGGCTAAATCGCTGGCTTTGAATTCCCGTACCAGCCTCCCCGAACAGGCGACAAGGGGCTTGTCATAGTAATTGCATTTGAAGCCTACTTGTGACAATAAGCGATTTTCATCACATTACCTCCACTAACTCCCCAATAACACAACCTCCAGAAACCCATCCACATCACCTGCACTAAACACCCAAAAACACAAATTCAAGAAACACATCCTCATCACCTCCACTAATTTCCCAATGTCACAACCTCCAGAAGCACATCCTCTTCACCTCCACGAACGTCCCAATAATACAACCTCCAGAAACACATCTTCATCACCTCCACTGACTTCCCAATAACACAACCTCCAGAAACACATCCTCGTCACCTCCACTAACTTCCCAATGACACAACCTCCAGAAACACGTCCTCATCACCTCCACTAACTTCCCAATGACACAACCTCCAGAAACACATCCTCATCACCTCCACTAACGTCCCAATAACACAACCTCCAGAAACACATCCTCATCACCTCCACTAACTTCCCAATGACACAACCTCCAGAAACACATCCTCATCACCTCCACTATCTTCCCAATATCACAACCTCCACAATCATATTCACATCACCTCCACTAACTCATCAATAGCAGAACCTCCAGAAACCCATCCACATCACCTCCACTATCTTCACAATGACACAACCTCCAGAAACACATCCTCATCATCTCCACTATCTTCCCAATATCACAACCTCCACAAAAATATTCACATCACCTCCACTAACTCATCAATAGCAGAACCTCCAAAAACCCATCCACAGCACCTACACTAACTTCCCAATGACACAGAAGCCATAAACACATTCAGGACACATCCACTAACTTCCCCATAACACAATCTCCGAAAACATATTCACATCACCTCCACTAACTTCCCAATAGCACAACCACCAGAAACAAATCCACATCACCTCCACTAACATTCCAATAACACAACCTCCAGAAACACATCCTGATTACATAAGAACATAAGAACATTAGAACTAGGAGCAGGAGTAGGCCATCTGGCCCCGCCGAGCCTGCTCCACCATTCAATGAGATCATGGCTGATCTTTTGTGGACTCAGCTCCACTTTCCGGCCCGAACACCATAACACTGAATCCCTTTTTCTTCAAAAAATTGTCTATCTTTATCTTATAAACATTTAATGAAGGAGCCTCTACTGCTTCACTGGGCAAGGAATTCCATAGATTCACAACCCTTTGGGCGAGGATATTCCTCCTAAACTCAGTCCTAAATCTACTTCCCCTTATTTTGAGGCTGTGCCCCCTAGTTCTGCTTTCACCTGCCAGTGGAAACAACCTGCCCACATCTATCCTATCTATTCCCTTCATAATTTTATATCTTTCTATAAGATCCCCCCTCATCCTTCTAAATTCCAACGAGTACAGTCCCAGTCTACTCAACCTCTTCTCGTAATCCAAACCCTTCAGCTCTGGCATTAACCTAGTGAATCTCCTCGACACACGCTCCAGTGCTAGTACGTCCTTTCTCAAAGAGGGAGACCAAACCTGAACACAATACTCCAGGTGTGGCCTCACTAACACCTTATACAATTGCAGCATAACCGCCCTAGTCTTAAACTCCATCCCTCGAGCAATGAAGGACAAAATTCTGTTTGCCTTCTAAATCACCTGTTGCACCTGAAAACCAACTTTTTGCGACTCATGTACTAGCACACCCAGGTCTATCTGCACAGCAGCATGTTTTAATATTTTATCATTTAACTAAAAATCACTTTTGCTGCTATTCCTACCAAAATGGATAACCTCACATTTGTCAACATTGTATTCCATCTGCCAGACTCTAGCCCATTCACTTAGCCTATCCAAATCCCTCTGCAGACTTCCAGTATCCTCTGCACTTTTTGCTTTCCCACTTATCTTGGTGTCGTCTGCAAACTTGGACACATTGCCCTTGGTCCCCAACTCCAAATAATCTACGTCAATTGTGAACAGTTGTGGGCCCAACACTGACCCCTGAGGGACACTACTAGCTACTGATTGCCAACCAGAGAAACACCCATTTATCCCCACTCTTTGCTTTCTATTAATTAACCAATCCTCTATCCATGCTACTACTTTCCCCTTAATGCCATGTATCTTTATCTTATGCAGCAACCTTTTGTGTGGCACCTTGTCAAAGGCATTCTGGAAATCAAGATATACCACATACATTGGCTCCCCGTTGTCTACCGCTCTGGTAATGTCCTCAAAATATTCCACTAAATTAGATGGGCACGAACTGCCCTTTATGAACCCATGCTGCGTCTGCTCAATGGAACAATTTCCATCCAGATGCCTCACTATTTCTTCCTTGATGATAGATTCCAGCATCTTCCCCAGTAACGAAGATCACTGGCCTATAATTACCCGCTTTCTGCCTACCTCCTTTTTTAAACAGTGGTGTGACGTTTGCTAATCTCCAATCCGCCGGGACCACCCCAGAGTCGAGTGAATTTTGGTAAATTACCACGAGTGCATTTGCAATTTCCCTAGCCATCACTTTTCGCACTCTGGGATGCATTCCATCAGGGCCAGGAGACATGTCTACCTTTAGCCTCATTAGCTTGCCCATCACTACCTCCTATATGATAACAATCCTCTCAAGGTCCTCACCTGTCATAGCCTCATTTCCACCAGTCACTGGCATATTATTTGTATCTTCCACTGTGAAGACCGACCCAAAAAACCTGTTCAGTTCCTCAGCCATTTCCTCATCTCCCATTATTAAGTTTCCCTTCTCGTCCTCTAAAGGACCAATATTTACCTTCGCCACTCTTTTTTGTTTTATATATTTGTAGAAACTTTTACTATCTGTTTTTATATTCTGAGCAAGTTTACTCTCATAATCTATCTTACTCTTCTTTATAGCTTTTTTAGTAGCTTTCTGTTGCCCCCTAAAGATTTCCCAGTCCTCGAGTCTCCACTAATTTTTTTATCTCTGTTCTGAATCTTAATACCTCGATCAGTAACCTCTCCTAAGTTATATTTCCTCTTAACATTTCACCTAATTTTCCATGTTGTTGAACCCATATCTTCATGTAACAACTTGCCGCGTCGCTTACCATTAATGTTTTCTCTTCCCGTTATTTTCCTTTTAGTATTCCTGGTCCTATTCACTGACCTCCCCTCAGTCACTGTACCACATTACCCCGACTAACGTCCCAAAAACACAACCTCCAGAAACACATCCACAGCACCTTCACCAAACACCCCAAAACACAACCTTCAGAAACACATTCACATCATCTCCACTAACTCCCCAATAACAGAGAATCCAGAAACATATCTTCGTCACCCCCACTAACTTCCATATAACACAGCCTTCAAAAACCCAGTCACACCACCTCGACTAACCTCCCAATAACACAACATCCAGAAACACATCCTCATCACCACCACTAAATCCCCAATAACACAACCTGCAGAAAACTATCCACATCACCTCCACCAACCATCCAATAAGACAACCTCCAGAAACACATTCACAGCAGCTCCACTAACTTCCCAATAACACAACCTCCAGAAACACATTCACAGCAACTCCACTAACTTCACAATAACACAGGCACCACAAACACATTCAGGACACATCCACTAACTTACCCATAACACAACCTCCACAAACACATCCTCATCACCTCCAGTAACTTCCCAATAACACAACCTCCAGAAACACATCCTCATCACCTCCACTAACTTCCCAATAACACAACCTCCAGTAACACATCCTCATCACCTCCAGTAACTTCCAAATAACACAAGCTCCAGAAAGACATCCTCATCACCTCCACTAACTTCCGATTATAACACAACCTCCACAAACATATTCTCATCACCTCCACTAACTTCCCAATAGCACATCTCCAGAAACACATCCTCATCACCTCCACTAACTTCCCAATAGCACAACCTCTAGAAACTCATCATCATCACCTCCACTAACTTCCCAATAACACAATCTCCATAAACAAATCCTCATCACCTCCACTAACTTCCCATTAGCACAACCTCCAGAAACACATCGTCGTCACCTCCACTAACTTCCCAATAACACAATCTCCATAAACAAATCCTCATCACCTCCACTAACATCCCAATTGCACAACCTCCAGAAACACATCCTCAACACCTCCACTAACTCCCCAATAACACAAACTCTAGAAACACATCCCCATCACCTCCACTAACTTCCCAATAACGTAACCTCCAGAAACACATCCTCATCACCTCCACTAACTTCCCAATAACACAACCCCCAGAAACGCATCCTCATCACCCCTACTAACTCCCCAATAAAACAACTTCCATTAATACATCCTCATCATCCCCAATACCTTCCCAATATCACAACCTCCACACACATATTCACATCACCTCCACTAACTTCCCAATAACACAACCTACAGAATCACAATCTCATCACCTCCACTAACTCATCCGTAGCACAGCCTCCAGAAACCCATCCAAAGCTCCTCCACTAACTTCCCAATAGCACAGCCACCATAAACACATTCAGGACACATCCACTAACTTACCCATAACACAACCTCCACAAACATATTCACATCACCTCCACTAACTTCCCAATAACACAACCTCCAGAAACACATCCACACCACCTCCACTAACTTCCCAATAACACATCTCCAGAAACACATCCTCAACACCTTCACTAACTTCCCAATAGCACAACCTCCAGAAACACATCCTCATCACCTCCACTAACTTCCCAAAAACACAATCTCCATAAATAAATCCTCATCACCTCCACTAACTTCCCATTAGCACAATCTCCAGAAACACATCCTTATCACCTCCACTAACTTCCCAATAACACAATCTCCATAAACAAATCCTCATCACCTCCACTAACATCCCAATTGCACAACCTCCAGAAACACATCCTCAACACCTCCACTAACTTCCCAATAACACAAACTCTAGAAACACATCCCCATCACCTCCACTAACTTCCCAACAACACAACCTCCAGAAACACATCCTCATCACCTCCACTAAACTCCCAATAACACAACCACCAGAAATACATCCACTTCACCTCCACTAACATCCCAATAACACAACCTCCAGAAAAACATCCACAGCACCTCCACTTACCTCCCAATAACACAACCACCAGAAACACATCCACTTCACCTCCACTAACTTCCCAATAACACAACTCCAGAAACACACCTCCATCACCTCCACTAACCTCCCAATAACACAACCATCAGAAACACATCCACTTCACCTCCACTAACATCCCAATAACACAACCTCCAGAAAAACATCCACAGCACCTCCACTAACTTCCCAATAACACAACCTCCAGAAACACATCCACTTCACCTCCACTAACTTCCCAATAACACAACCACCAGAACCAGATCCAGCGAACCTCCACTGTTTCCAGTAGGGACTGGTTTAGCACAGGGCTAAATCGCTGTATTTGAAAGCAGACCAAGCGGGCCAGCAGCATGGTTCAATTCCCGTCCCTGCTTCCCCAAACAGTGGCCGGAATGTGGCGTCTAGGGGCCTTCATTTGAAGCCTACTTGTAACAATAAGCGATATTCAATTTTTCTTTTCATTTCAAGAACACAACCTACAGAAAAACATCCCCATCCCCTCCACTAACGTCCCAATAACACATCTCCAGAAACCCATCCACATGACCAACACTAACTTCCCAATTAGAAAACCTCGACAAACCACATCCACATCACCGCCACTAACTTCCCAATAACACAACCTCCAGAAACACATCCTCATTACCACCACTAACCACCCAAAAACACAAACTCCAGAAACACATCCTCATCACCTCCACTAACTTACCAATAACACAACCTATCGAAACCGATCCATATCAGCTCCACTAACTCCCCAATAACACAACCTCCAGAAACCCATTCACATCACCCCCTTAAACTTCCCAATAACACAACTTCCAGAAACCGATCAACAGCTCCTCCACTAACTCCCCAATAACACAACATCCAGAAACACATCCTCACCATCTCGACTAACTTCCCAATTACACAAACTACATAATCCGATCCATATCAGCTCCACTAACCTCCCAATAACACAACCCCCAGAAACACATCCTCATCACCTCCACTAACCTCCCAATAACACAACCCCCAGAAACACATCCTCAGCATCTCGACTACCTTCCCAATAACACAATCTCCAGAAACCCATCCACATCACCTCCACGAACTTACCAATACCACAACCTATAGAAACCGATCCATATAAGCTCCACTAACCATCCAATAACACAACCTCCAGAAACACATGCACATCACCTCCACGAACTCCCCAATAACACAACCTCCAGAAACCCATCCACCGCACTTCAACTAACTCCCCAATGACACAACCTCCAGAAACACATCTTCATCACCTCAACTAACTCCCCAATGACACAACTTCCAGAAACACATCCTCATCACCTTTTCAACTTCCCAATAACACAACCTCCAGAAACCCATCCACATCACCTCCACTAACTCCCCAATAACACAACATCCGGAAACACATCCTCACCATCTCGACTAACTTCCCAATAACACAATCTCCAGAAACACATCCTCATCACCTCCATTGACTTCCCAATAGCACAACTCCAGAAACCCATCCACATCACAATGATCTTTAAGAACATAGGAACATAAGAACTAGGAGCAGGAGTAGGCCATCTGGCCCCTCGAGCCTGCTCCACCATTCAATGAGGTCATGGCTGATCGTTTGTGGACTCAGCTCCACTTTCCGGCCCGAACACCATAACCCTTAATCCCTTTATTCTTCAAAAAAACCATCTATCTTTATCTTAAAAACTTTTAATGAAGGAGCCTCTACTGCTTCACTGCGCAAGGAATTCCATAGATTCACAACCCTTTGGGTGAAGAAGTTGCTTCGAAACTCAATCCTGAATCTACTTCCCCTTTTGAGGCTATGCCCCCTAGTTCTGCTTTCACCCGCCACTTGGAACAACCTTCCCGCATCTATCCTATCTATTCCCTTCATAATCTTATATGTTTCTGTAAGATCCCCCCTCATCCTTCTAAATTCCAACGAGTACAGTCCCAGTCTCCTCAACATCGCCTCGTAATCCAACCCCTTCAGCTCCGAGATTAAACTAGTGCATCTCCTCTGCACACCCTCCAGCGCCAGTACGTCCTCTCTCAGGTATGGGGACCAAAACTGAACACAATACTCCAGGTGTGGCCTCACTAACACCTTATACAATTGCAGCATAACCTCCCTAGTCTTTAACTCCATCCCTCTAGCAATGAAGGACAAAATTCCATTCGCCTTCTTAAACACCTGTTGCACCTGTGAACCAACTTTTTGCGACTCATGCACTAGCACACCCAGGTCTCTCTGCACTGCAGCATGTTTTAATATTTTATCATTTAAATAATAATCCCTTTTGCTGTTATTCGTACCAAAATGGATGACCTCACACTTGTCACCATTGTATTCCATCTGCCAGAGTCAAGGCCATTCATTTAACTTATCCAACTCCCTCTGCAGACTTCCGGTATCCTCTGCGCCTTTTGCTTCACCACTCATCTTAATGGCGTCTGCAAACTTGAACACATTGCCCTTGGTCCCCAACTCCAAATCATCCATGTAAATTGTGAACAATTGTGGGCTCAACATCCCTGAGGGACACCATTAGCTACTAATTGCCAACCAGAGAAATACCCATTTATCCCCACTCTTTGCTTTCTATTCATTAACCAATCCTCTATCCATGCTACTACTTTCCCCTTAATGCCATGCATCTTTATCTTATGCATCAACCTTTTGTGTGGCACCAAGGTGTGACAAGTCAAAGACTTTCTGGAAATCCGGATATACCACATCCATTGTCTCCCCGTTATCTCCCGCAGTGGCAATGCCCTCAAAAAAATTCCACTAAATTAGTTAGGCACGACCTGCCCTTTATGAACCCATGCTGCGCCTGCCCAATGGGACAATTTCCATCCAGATGCCTCGCTATGTCTTCCTTGATGATAGATTCAAACATCTTCCCTACTACCGAAGTTATGCTCACTGGCCTATAATTACCCGCTTTCTGCCTACCTCCTTTTTTAAACAGTCGTGTCACGTTTGCCAATTTCGAATCCGCCGTAACCACCCCAAAGTCTGGTGAATGTTGGTAAATTATCACTACTGCATTTGCAATTTCCCTAGTGCAATTCCATCAGGGCCAGGAGACTTGTCTACCTTTAGCCCCATTAGCTTGCCCATCACTATCTCCTTACTGATAACAATCATCTCAAGGTCCTCACCTGTCAAAGCCTCATTTCAATTAGACAGTGGCATGTTATTTGTGTCTTCCACTGTGAAGACCGACCCAAAACACAAGATCAGTTCCTCAGCCATTTCTTCATCTCCCTTCTCATCCTCTAAAGGACCAATATTTACCTTAGCCACTCATTTTTGTTTGATATATTTGTAGAAACGTTTACTATCTTTTTATATTCTGAGCATGGTTACTCTCATAATCTATCTTACTCTTCTTTATAGCTTTTTTAGTAGCTTTCTGTTTCCCCTTGAATATTTCCCAGTCCTCTAGTCTCCCACTAATAGTTGTCACTTTGTATGCGTTTTCTTTCAATTTGATACTCTCCCTTATTTCCTTAAATATCCACGGTCGATTTTCCCTTTTTCTACCGTCCTTCCTTTTTGTTGGTATAAACGTTTGCTGAGCACTGAGAAAAATCGCTTGGATGGATCACCACTGTTCCTCAACTGTTTCACCATTAAGTCTTTGCTCCCAGTCTACCTTAACGAGCTCTTCTCTCATCCCATTGTATTCGCCTTTGTGAAAGCACAAAACACTAGTGTTTGATTTTACCTTCTCGCCCTTCATCTGTATTTCAAATTCCTCCATATTGTGATCGCTCCTTCCGAGAGGATCCCTAACTATGAGATCCTGAATCAATCCTGTCTCATTACACAGGGCCAGATCTAGGACCGCTTGTTCCCTCGTAGATTCCATTACATACTGTTCTAGGAAACTATCGCGTATACATTCTATAATCTCCTCCTCAAGGCTGTCTTGACCGACCTGGTTAAACCAATCGACATGTAGATTAAAATCCCCATGATAACTGCTGTACCATTTCTACATGCATCCGTTATTTCTTTGTTTATTGCCTGCCCCACCATAATGTTACTATTTGGTGGCCTATAGACTACTCCTATCAGTGACTTTTTCGCCTTATTATCCCTGAGTTCCACTCAAACGAATTCAAACTTATCCTGCATAACACTGATGTAATCCTTTACTATTGCCCGGATGTCATCCTTAAATAACAGAGCTACACCACCTCCCTTACCATCCACTCTGTCCTTCCGAATAGTTTGACACCCTCGGATATTTAACTCCCAGTCGTGACCATCCTGTAACCATGTTTCAGTAATGGCCACTAAATCATAATCACTCACGATGATTTGAGCCATCAACTCATTTACCTTATTCCGAATACTCCGAGCATTCAGCTAAAGTACACTTATGTCGGCTTTTTTACCTCTGTTTTGAATCTTAACACCTCGATCAGTAACCTCTCCTAAGTTATATTTCCTCTTAACTTTTCTCCGAATTTTCCTTGTCGTTGAACCCATATCTTCCTGCAACAACCTGCCGCGTCGCTTACCATTAATGTTTTCACTTCCCGTTTTATTCCTTTTAATATTACTGTTCACTGTTTAATATTAATATTCACTGTTCCTTGTACTGTCGCCGTTTTTGATTTTTGACTATGGCTCCTCTGCCTTACACTTACCCCCTCACTGCCTTTTGCTTCTGACGCTGTTTTACTAACTTCCGACTTCCTGCATCGGTTCCCATCACCCTGCCACAGCAGTTCCAACCCTCCCCAACAGCTCTAGCAAACACACCCCCCCCCCTTATGGACGCAATAATACAACTTCCAGAAACACATACAAATCACCTCCACTAACTTCCCAGTAACACAACCTCCAGAAATCCATCATCACCACCACCACTAACTTCCCAATAACACAACCTCCAGAATCACATCCAGAGAACCCCCACTGTGAAAGCAGGCTAGCAGCATGGTTCAATTCCCGTACCAGCTTCCCCGAACAGTCGCCGGAATGTGGCGACTAGGGTCCATCATTTAAAGCCTACTTGTAACAATAAGCGATGTTCAATTGTCCTTTTAATTTCAATAACACAACCTCCAGAAACACATTCGCAGCACCCGCACCAACATCCCAATAACGCAACCTTGGTAAACACATCCTCATCACCTCCACGAAACTTCAAATCACGCAATCGCAAGAAACCCAACCACAACAACCCACTAAATTCCCAATAACATAACCTCCAGAAACACATCCACATCACCTCCACTAACCTCCCCATAACACAACCTTCAGAAACACATCCTCATCTCCTCCACTAACGTCCCAATAAAACAACCGCCAGAAACACATCCACGTCACCTCCACTAACCTCCCAGTAACACAATCTCCAGAAAAACATCCACAGCACCTCCACCAACCTCCCAATAACACAATCTCCAGAAACACATCCTCATCACCTCCACTAACCTCCCAATAACACAACCTCCAGAAACACATCCTCATCACCTCCACTAACGTCCCAATAACACAACCTCCAGAAACACATTCGCAGCACCCGCACCAACATCCCAATAACGCAACCTTGGTAAACACATCCTCATCACCTCCACGAAACTTCAAATCACGCAATCGCAAGAAACCCAACCACAACAACCCACTAAATTCCCAATAACATAACCTCCAGAAACACATCCACATCACCTCCACTAACCTCCCCATAACACAACCTTCAGAAACACATCCTCATCTCCTCCACTAACGTCCCAATAAAACAACCGCCAGAAACACATCCACGTCACCTCCACTAACCTCCCAGTAACACAATCTCCAGAAAAACATCCACAGCACCTCCACCAACCTCCCAATAACACAATCTCCAGAAACACATCCTCATCACCTCCACTAACCTCCCAATAACACAACCTCCAGAAACACATCCTCATCACCTCCACTAACGTCCCAATATCACAACCTCCAGAAACACATCCTCATCACCTCCACTAACTTCCCAATGACATAACCTCCAGAAACACATCCCCATCACCTCCACTAACCTCCCAATAACACAATCTCCAGAAACCCTGCCACAGTAGCCCCACTAGCTTCCCGATAGCACAACCTCCAGAATTTCGCTCAAAGCACCGCCACTAACTTCCCAATAACAAAATCTCGAAAAACACATCCACAGCACACTCTCTAACTTCCAAATAACACAACCTCGAGAAAACCACCCTCATCAACTCCACTAAACTCCCAATAAATGAAATGAAAATCGCTTAATTTCACAAGAAGGCTTCAAATTAAGTTACTGTGAAAAGCCCCTAGTCGCCACATTCTGGCGCTTGTTCGTGGAGGCTGTTACGGGAATTGAACAGTGCTGGTGGCCTGGCATGGTCTGCTTTCAAAGCCAGCGATTTAGCCCTGTGCTAAACAGCCCCTATAATGCCCTGTGCTAAACAGCCCCTAACAATCACAAGAAACCCAACCACAGCACCCCCAATAACTTGCCAATAACACAACCTCCTGAAACACATCCACAGCAACTCCACTAACCTCCCAATAACTCAACCTCCAGAAACACATCCTCATCGTCTCCACTAACTTCCCAATACCACAATCTCTAAAAACATCCTTATCACCTCCAGGTACTCCCCAATAACACAATCTCCTGAAACACATTCACAGCCCCTCCACTGACTTCCTAATAACCCAAACTCCAGAAACACAACCACATCACTTCCACTAACCTCCCAATAACACTTCCTCCAGAAACCCATCCACATCACCTCCACTAATGCCCCAATAACACAACCACCAGAAACACATCCACATGACCTCCCGTAACTTTCCAATAACACAACCTCCAGACACCCATTCACATCACCTCCACTAACCTCCCAATAACACAACCTCCAGAAATACATCCACATCACCTCCACTAACTCCCCAATAACACAACCTCCAGAGACCCATCCACAGCCCCTCCACTATCTCAACTGGACATGGAATGAAAATTAACTGTTTTCCCATTCGTTGGAAGCGGGATAATTTTTTTGCGTGAGACTGTGGAGAATTTCAATCATAGAATGAGAACATTGCTCTTGAGAGCTGCAAGATTTGGAACCAATGTAGATCAGTGAGCACACGGATGGTACGTGACTGGGATTGTGTGTGGGTTAGGATATGGACAGCAGAGTTGGGGGTGATCTGTGCTTCCTGAAGATTAGCAACAGCAATTGGGTGACGAGAATCTAATCGCAAGAGTCGAATCCAGATTTGACACAGACACAGATGATGGATTATTCTGCAGCTGTGATGAGGCGATGGAACGAGGGCAGGATTTGGAATAGAAAGAACATCTGGATATAAATAATTTCAGTGTCAAAGGGAGCGCGGAGATTGTGACCCCAGTCTCCGATTTCAGCGAGAGAGCGCTGTCTGGATTCTGGATAGGGACTGAGATTAGTGACTGGAACTGAAGAACATGCATTCAATCTTTCCAAGATGGCAATGTCCAGATCAATAATACACTTAAAGTAGTTTACACAATAAATAACTGGATAGTGAGGCATACCAGGGACACCAAAAACAGCCAGGATGGGATAATAACCCGCCTGAATTATCATAAGCACATCTTCGATCCAATCTGGTGAAGGGAAAGGATCTCGTGCAATCCAATAAAGACCCTGGAATAAACTCCTGTCCATTGCTGTAAAGTCCCTGTGGTTAGATCTCAGATTCTGATCCATTGCTGTAACGTTCCTGTGGATAGTTCCCATATTCTGATCCATTGCTGTAACGTTCCTGTGGATTGTTCCCAGATTCTGATCCATAGCTGTAACGTTCCTGTGGATAGTTCCCAGGTTCTGATCCATTGCTGTAACGTTCCTGTGGATAGTTCCCATATTCTGATCCATTGCTGTAACGTTCCTGTGGATAGTTCCCAGGTTCTGCTCCCTCCTCTCGGTCTCTCTGGGGCCGCTGATCTCTGGCACTGTTGGAATTGACGCTCCCGCTGACAGTTTGGGATAACACAATGAAAGGAATCCCTTATGAATAGCAGAGAAAAACCCTCCAGTGACACGGTTAGATCCATAGAGACTGACATTAATCACAGTCACTAAACAAACAGGCTCAGTTAACCCCTTTCAATCCAATACTTTTTATATCACAATGAAAGAGAAGATTAGCCGGGTCTGGATTGGCTGTGTGACAGTGACTGAGGGATGGAGTGTGGAAATAGTGGGCACACTGATCCTGATACTCAATCCTCATTGAACTCTGAGTGGTTCCAGGGGACTGGGGCATTTTCAATGTCCCATCCTGTTTATAAAAGGAGAGAGAGGGATAAACCCTGGAGTGTCAGAGCAGTCAGGATAATGTTAGTCACCAGGACATTTCTTGGGGTCAGACAGGAATCTTGCTCCTTCGCGAGGAAATGGTGTTATGTGAACAGAAACACGGCGATATTCGTGGGAAATCACATCGCATGTTGTTGTTGCAGTTATATTTCAAAATAACTGGAGGATTAATAAGGGAACTGATATGAATTTATGTACTGGGACACATTGTGATCAAATGTCATTTATTAGAGATGTTATCGAGTCCCAAAGCCGTGGATTAAAGGGTCTGTGACAGTGAGAATGTGATATTGGCTAAGAAACAGAAAGCAGAGAGAAGCGGTGAATGATAGTTATTCAGATAGGAGGGGAGGAGACATTGATGTTCACTCGGGGTCCACATGAGAACAATTGCTCTTCAAGATACAATTCACTGAAATAGACTTCAATGGAAAGAATTTCAACATTCACAAATGACAGACACTCAGCAATGACACAGTGAGTAGGTAGCAGCAATCTTCAGCAGCATGTTCCCAGATCTGTGAAAGGGAGAGTCACGGGGAAAGTAAATTTAAATCACTGTTGTGTGGGTGATGCATTCGGGAGGAGGGCTGAGGACAGGAAATATAAACTAAACGGGACAAGTTTAAAAAGTGTACAGGAAGGGAGCGGGGACATGCCCACACTTTGCACTGGAAGGTGATGGTGATAAGTTTGGAAAAACCTCAGAAGATAGTTAACTTGATCAATAGAGGCGGAGATTCCTAAAAGAATGATGTTAGGATCATAGAGTCCTCGAGGTCCAGAGCACAGAAAGGCCATTCTGCCCATCTGGACTGGGCAGGTCAAAAACAACCACCTGAGTATTTGAATCCCACTTTCTAATACTTTGCCAATAGCCTATAGAGTTATAACTAGGTTTATAGATAGGACCATAGCTGATGAATTGCATCTTGTTCTGCCGCTAAATATACTAAAGGATGTGAGGATCTTGGAGACAAAACAAAGGATTTCATAGAATTTACAGTGCAGAAGGAGGCCATTCGGCCCATCGAGTCTGCACCGGCTCTTGGAGAGAGCACTCAACCCAAGGGCCACACCTCCACCCTGTCCCCATAACCCAGTAACCCCACCCAACACTAAGGGCAATTTTGAACACTAAGGGCAATTCTGGACACTAAGGGCAATTTAGCAAGGCCAATTCACCTAACCTGCACATCTTTGGACCGTGGGCGGAAACCGGAGCACCCTGAGGAAACCCACGCACACACGGGGAGGATGTGCCGACTCCGCACAGACAGTGACCCAAGCCGGGAATCGAACTGGAACCCTGGAATCCTGGGGCTGTGAAGCAACAGTGCTAACCACCATGCTACCGTGCTGGATATTTAATGGAGTGTTGTCAGGGATGGAGGATTTCAGTTAAATATGGGGATTAGTGAACTGGAATTGTAATCTGTAGATCAGTTTAAAGTAAAGAGCAATTTCACAGAGGACTCCAAATTAGGAAGGAGTTTAGAAAGAGTGAGCAGAAAGGGTTCCACTGGACCCAGCACCAGTAACAAGATTTACAATAATTGATCAAAGATGGTGTGAGCATATTGATAGGACATTTAATACAGAGTTGTTAGAATCTGGAATACACTGTCTGAAGACACGATGGGAGCAGTTTCAATTGAAAGTTTCACAATGGAACTAGATACACACTGACAGGGGATGCTTATAATCTGGAATACACTGTCTGAAGAAGCAATGGCAGCTCATTCAATAGTAAACTTCACGCCGCTGGAACTGGATAAATACTAAGAGGGGATTGTTATAATCTGGGATACACTGTCTGAAGACAGTCTGGGAGCAGTTTCAAAAGTAAATTTCACAATGGAACTGGATAAATATTGACAGGGGATTGTTATAATCTGGAATACACTGTCTGAAGACAGGCTGGGAGCAGTTTCAACAGTAAATTTCACAATGGAACTGGATAAATACTGCTAGGGGATTGTTATAATCTGGGATACACTGTCTGAAGACAGACTGGGAGCAATTTCAACAGTAAATTTCACAATGGAACTGGATAATCATCATACCGGGCTACAAAGCGAAGCTGAACAGAATGTCCAGCAGCAGCGGCCTTGTCCCTGATGAGCTCGATGCATTCTGTGCTCGGTTCGTGCAGGATACCATCAAAGCGCTGCCGACTGTCCCAGCAGCCCCGGCCACACCAAACACAACGTCACACCTTCCTAAATCAGATCGGCGAACTTAGAAGTGAACCCTCGGAAGGCGACGGGCCCGGACGGGGTCCCTGGTCGTGCACTCAGATCCTGCGCGAAGCAGCTGGCAGATTAGTTCAAGGACATCTTCAACAGCTGCATACTCCGCTGCGAGATCCCCACCTGCTTCAAGAAGACCACCATCATGCCGGTGCCAAAGAAGAGCCAGGTAACGTGCCTCGAGGACAATTGTCCACTGGCCCTGGCATCGAACGCAATTAAGCGCTTCGAGAGGGTGGTCCCATGAACTCCATACTCCCAGAATGCCTACATCCACTGCAATTCGCCCATCACCGCAGCCGGTCCACAGCAGATGCCATCTCCATGGGCCGACACTCATCCCTGGAGCATCTTGATAGCAGGGACTCCTACATCAGACTCCTGTTCATTGACTACAGCTCCGCATTCAACACCATAATCCCAGCCAAGCTCATATCAAAGTTCTAAAACCTAGGACTTAGCTCCTCTCTCTGCAACTGGATCCTCGACTTTCTGACCCACAGACCACACTCAGTAAGAATAAACAACAACACCTCCTCCACAACAGTTCTCAATACCGGGTCCCACAAGGCTGTGTACTTAGACCCCTGCTATACTCCCTGCTCATACACGACTGCGTGACAAGATTTGGCTCAAACTTCATCTGCACGTTTGCTGACCATAGTGGGCCGGATCTCGAACAACGATGAGGCAGAAAACAGGAGGGCTACAGAGAATCTAGTGGAGTGGTGAAGCGACAACAACCTATCCCTCAACACCAGCAAAACTAAAGAGCTGATCATTGATTTCAGGTAGCAAAGTGCCCCTGTCAGTATCAACGGGGCCGAGGTGGAGATGGTTAACAGTTTCAAATTACTAGGTGTGAACACCATCAACAATCTGTCCTGGTCCACCCACGTCGACGCTACGTCGAAGAAAGAACAACAACGCCTATCCTTCCTCAGGAAACTAAGGAAATTCGGAATGTTTGCAGAATGTGCAAACGCCACACAGGCAGTGACCCAGAGCCGGGATTGAACCTGGAACCTCGGCGCCCTGAGACAGCAGTGCTAGCCACTGCGCCACCCTGCTGCCTTTCTCAATTTATTTCTGATAATGGGGGAGGGGGGTGAGGAGGTCCCATTCCTCTCTTGGTTCACAGGTCTTCCAGGGAGGGTGGGTCTGCTTGTTACCCCGGTTTCTCCCCGTGTAGGGTCCAGGGAGGGTGGGTCTGCTTGTTACCCCGGTTTCTCCCCGTGTAGGGTCCAGGGAGGGTGGGTCTGCGTGTTACACCGGTTTCTCCCCGTGTAGGGTCCAGGGAGGGTGGGTCTGCTTGTTACCCCGGTTTGTCCCCGTGTAGGGTCCAGGGAGGGTGGGTCTGCTTGTTACCCTGGTTTGTCCCTGTGTAGGGTCCAGGGAGGGTGGGCCTGCTTGTTACCCCGGTTTGTCCCTGTCCAGGGAGGGTGGGTCTGCTTGTTTCCCCGGTTTCTCCCCGTGTAGGGTCCAGGGAGGGCGAGCCTGCTTGTTACCCGGGCTTGTCCCCGTGTAGGGCCCCGGGAGGGTGGGTCTGCTTGTTACCCCGGTTTCTCCCCGTGTAGGGTCCAGGGAGGGCGGGTCTGCTTGTTACCCCGGTTTCTCCCTGTGTAGGGCCCCGGGAGGGTGTGTCTGCTTGTTACCCCGGTTTCTCCCCGTGTAGGGTCCAGGGAGGGTGGGTCTGCTTGTTACCCCGGTTTCTCCCTGTGTAGGGTCCAGGGAGGGTGGGTCTGCTTGTTACCCCTGTTTCTCCCTGTGTAGGGTCCAGGGAGGGTGTGTCTGCTTGTTACCCCGGTTTGTCCCTGTGTAGGGTCCAGGGAGGGTGGGTCTGCTTGTTAACCCGGTTTGTCCCTGTGTAGGGTCCAGTGAGGGTGGGTCTGCTTGTTACCCCTGTTTCTCCCCGTGTAGGGTCCAGGGAGGGTGTGTCTGCTTGTTACCCCGGTTTGTCCCTGTGTAGGGTCCAGGGAGGGTGGGTCTGCTTGTTAACCCGGTTTGTCCCTGTGTAGGGTCCAGTGAGGGTGGGTCTGCTTGTTACCCCTGTTTCTCCCCGTGTAGGGTCCAGGGAGGGTGTGTCTGCTTGTTACCCCTGTTTGTCCCCGTGTAGGGCCCAGGGAGGGTGGGTCTGCTTGTTACCCCGGTTTGTCCCCGTGTAGGGCCCAGGGAGGGTGGGTCTGCTTGTTTCCCCGGTTTCTCCCCGTGAGGGGAGGCCTGCACTCCCTCCAATAAATGGCCTTCCTCCAGCCCCCACCCCGGCTGGCTGCTGGCTGCAAACAGGTCTGGAGATAGGCTTGTGAATTTGCTGCCTGTGCTGTGGAATCCCGGCTCAGACCCTCTTATTTCTAATGTTATTTTCTCCAGCCTCAGGAATTCGGCGAGATCTGAGAGTCATTCTTAGCCCCGGGGAGATGGGGGGGGGGGGCGCTGCCGTCTCCACCCCCCCCCCCCCACTCCTCCGGCAGGAGTCTCCGCCTGACGATCAGTGAGGCGAAGGCCAGGGCGTCTCCCTCTCTCCCTGACCAGAGCTCTCTCTGCTCTGACACCCCGAAGGCCAGGGCGTCCCACTCTCTCCCTGACCAGAGCTCCGGCTGCTTTCACACACCGAAGGCCAGGGCGTCTCACTCTCTCCCTGACCAGAGCTCCGGCTGCTCTGACACCCCGAAGGCCAGGGCGTCTCACTCTCTCCCTGACCAGAGCTCCGGCTGCTCTGACACCCCGAAGGCCAGGGCGTCCCCCTCTCTCCCTGACCAGAGCTCTGTCTGTTCTGACACCCCGAAGGCCAGGGCGTCCCCCTCTCTCCCTGACCAGAGTTCCGGCTGCTTTGACACACCGAAGGCCAGGGCGTCCCCCTCTCTCTCTGACCAGAGCTCCGGCTGCTCTGACACCCCGAAGGCCAGGGCGTCTCACTCTCTCCCTGACCAGAGCTCCGGCTGCTCTGACACCCCGAAGGCCAGGGCGTCTCCCTCTCTCCCTGACCAGAGCTCCGGCTGCTCTGACACCCCGAAGGCCAGGGCGTCCCCCTCTCTCCCTGACCAGAGCTCTGTCTGTTCTGACATCCCGAAGGCCAGGGCGTCCCCCTCTCTCCCTGACCAGAGTTCCGGCTGCTTTGACACACCGAAGGCCAGGGCGTCCCCCTCTCTCTCTGACCAGAGCTCCGGCTGCTCTGACACCCCGAAGGCCAGGTCATCTCCCTCTCTCCCTGACCAGAGCTCCGGCTGCTCTGACACCCCGAAGGCCAGGGCGTCCCCCTCTCTCCCTGACCAGAGCTCTCTCTGCTCTGACACCCCGAAGGCCAGGGCGTCTCCCTCTCTCCCAGACCAGAGCTCCGGATGCTCTGACACCGCGAAGGCCAGGGCGTCCTCCTCTCTCCCTGACCAGAGCTCCGGCTGCTCTGACACCCCGAAAGCCAGGGAGTCCCCCTCTCTCTCTGACCAGAGCTCCGGCTGCTCTGACACCCCGAAGGCCAGGGCGTCCCCCTCTCTCCCTGACCAGAGCTCTCTCTGCTCTGACACCCCGAAGGCCAGGGCGTCCCCCTCTCTCTCTGACCAGAGCTCCGGCTGCTCTGACAGCCCGAAGGCCAGGGCGTCTCCCTCTCTCCCTGACCAGAGCTCTCTCTGCTCTGACACCCCGAAAGCCAGGGCATCCCCCTCTCTCCCTGACTAGAGCTCTATCTGCTCTGACACCGCGAAGGCCAGGGCGTCTCCCTCTCTCCCTGACCAGAGCTCTCTCTGCTCTGACACCCCGAAGGCCAGGGCGTCCCCCTCTCTCCCTGACCAGAGTTCCGGCTGCTCTGACACCCCGAAGGCCAGGGCGTCCCCCTCTCTCCCTGACCAGAGTTCCGGCTGCTCTGACACCCCGAAGGCCAGGGCGTCCTTATCTCTCCCTGACCAGAGCTCCGACTGCTCTGACACCCCGAAAGCCAGAGCGTCCCCCTCTCTCCCTGACCAGAGTTCCGGCTGCTCTGACACCCCGAAGGCCAGGGGGTCCTTATCTCTCCCTGACCAGAGCTCTGTCTGCTCTGACACCCCGAAGGCCATGGCCTCTCCCTCTCTCCCTGACCAGAGCTCTCTCTGCTCTGACACCCCGAAGGCCAGGGCGTCTCCCTCTCTCCCTGACCAGAGCTCCGGCTGCTCTGACACCCCGAAGGCCAGGGCGCCCCCCTCTCTCCCTGACCAGAGCTCCGGCTGCTCTGACACCCCGAAGGCCAGGGCGTCCCCCTCTTTCCCTTACCAGAGCTCCGGATGCTCTGACACCCTCAAGTCCACCAGTGTCGGGTATAACTCCATCCCGACTCCCACCACCTTGGACACAGCCTCTAAGATGGCCGTGCAGAATTCCATGAGTCTGGGACAGGACCAGAACATGCGGGTGTGTTTGGCTGCCCTCCTCCCCCGGGAACCTCTCGCATTGTCCACCAGCTCCGGGAAGAACCCGCACAGACGCGGCTTGGTGAGGTCGCTCTGTGCTCCACCTTGAGCTGCATCAGGCTGATCCCGGCGCAGGAGCAGGTGGAGTTGACTCTGTGCTGCGCCTCGATCCAGAGTCCTCTCCCTCTCTCTGTCCAGTTCCCCCCCAATTTTGTCCGGTCCCCTCCAGTGGAGTCCTGACGTTTTCTACCTGTCTCCTGTATATGTGGCCGCATTTGCCGTCCCCGAACCAATCTAGTCGTCCCACCGTGTCCAGGAATGTGTGTGTTTCTGGGGGAGGTTTTCATCTCCTTGTGGGGGAGGTTACACAGCTGCAGCAATCTGAGGCTGTTTCCTCGAGAGTTGGAGCTTCCCTGTGAGATTCCAAGAATCGACAGCCTGCCGTGTGCGGACATGTCCTCAACCGCCAGCATCCCTCTGTCTCCCCCCCCCCCCCGGACATCTAAAATGTACCGTCCATCGCTTCCGGCCCGAACCTGTACCGTGCCGAGAGGAGGGCCCGCGGGCCTCTCGCCCAGTTCAATAATAATAATCACTTATTGTCATAAGTAGGCTTCAATGACGTGACTGTGAAAAGCCCCTAGTCGCCACATTCCGGCGCATGAATTGTTTCCACGTCATTAAGATGGCTCCTACCACTGGTCTCCTGAGTGTGTGTGTGGGCTGGCCGGGAATGGCCTGGCCTGCAGTGTGTGTGCGGGTTGGTCGGGAGTGACCTGGCCTGGAGTGTGAGTGTGGACTGGCCGGGAGTAGCCTGGAGTGTGTGTTTGGGCTGGCCGGGAGTGGCCTGGAGTGTGTCTTTGGGCTGGCAGGGAGTGGCCTGGAGTGTGTGTGTGGGCTGGCCGGGAGTGGCCTGGAGTGTGTGTTTGGGCTGGCCGGGAGTGGCCTGGAGTGTGTGTTTGGGCTGGCCGGGAGTGGCCTGGAGTGTGTGTTTGGGCTGGCCGGGAGTGGCCTGGAGTGTGTGTGTGGGCTGGCTGGGATTGGCCTGGCCTGGATTGTGTGTGTGGGCTGGCAGGGAATGGCCTGGAGTGTGTGTTTGGGCTGGCCGGGAGTGGACTTGTATCCAGCGCTCAGAGTGAGTTACCCGTGCAGGAGGCCTCCTCCATTCAGACCCAGTCCACCTCCAGCTCCCTTAAACATCCCTTCACCCTCTCTGCGCTGGCTGCTCAGTGGTACAACAGAATACAACAGGAACCACTGCAAAAATGATATTCTACCCAGGGACCATTGAAATACAGCTCAGAACAGGCCCTTCGGCGCACGATGTTGTGCCGAACTTTTGTCCTAGATTAATCATAGATTATCATAGCATTTACAGTGCAGAAGGAGGCCATTTGGCCCATTGAGTCTGCACCGCCTCTTGAAAAGAGCACCCTACAAAAAGGTCAACACCTCCAACCAACACTAAGGACAATTTTCGACACTAAGGGCAATTTATCATGGCCAATCCCCCTAACCTGCCCATCTTTGGACTGTGGGAGGAAACCGGAGCACCCGGAGGAAACCCACGCACACACGGGGAGGATGTGCAGACTCCGCACAGACAGTGATCCATGCCGGAATCGAACCTGGGACCCTGGAGCTGTGAAGCAATTGTGCTATGCACAATGCTACCGTGCTGCCCTTGAGAACAAATAAATCTACACTATATCATTTAACCGGAATCCATGTACCTATCCAATAGCTGCTTGAAGGTCCCTAATGTTTCCGACTCAACCACTTCCACAGGCAGTGCACTCCATGCCCCCACTACTCTCTGGGTAAAGAACCTACCTCTGACATCCCCCTTATATCTTCCACCATTCACCTTATATTTATGTCCCCATGTAATGCTTTGTTACACCTGGGCAATAAAGTCCCTTACTGTCTACTCTATCTATTCCCATGATCGTCTAATAAACCTCTATCAAGTCGCCCCTCACCCTTCTCCGTTCTAATGAGAAAAGGCCTAGCACCCTCAACCTTTCCTCGTAAGACCTACTCTCCATTACAGGCAACATCCTGGTAAATCTCCTTTGCATCTTTTCCAAAGCTTCCACATCCTTCCTAAAATGAAGCGACCAGAACTGTACACAGTACTCCAAATGTGGCCTTACCAAAGTTTTGTACAGCTGCATCATCACCTCACGGCTCTTAAATTCAATCCCTCTGTTAATGAACGCTAGCACACCATAGGACTTCTTCACAGCTCCATCCACTTGAGTGGCAACTTTTAAAGATTTATGACCATCGATCCCCAAGATCTCTCTGCTCCTCCACATTGCAAAGAGGACCTGTTTTGGGATTATCAAACACTAGGGACTAAATTAAAGAACAGATCCTCCAGGGTTATGATCTCTGGATTACTACGAGCCACGTGCCAATTGGCATAGGGTTGAGAAAATTAGAGAAGTTAACACGTGGCTAAAGCAGTGGTGCGGGAAAGAGGGATTCCATTTCATGGGGCATTGGCATCAGTACTGGGGCAGGAGGGACCTGTACCGTTGGGACGGTCTTCACCTGAACCATTCTGGGACCAGTGTTCTAGCAAATAGGATAAATAGGTTGGCCACAAGGACTTTAAACTAGCAAGTTGGGGGAAGGGAAGTGTAAAGCTCTGGACAGTATAATGGTTAATGGAGATCAAGGCAGCAGGTTACGTGACAGGTTATTATGTAGAGATATGGGTTCAAAGACAAAGAAAATTAGGAGAAAGGGTAAGAGGAAAACTAAATTGCGAAAAGTTTCTGATCAAGGTGTTAGGATTCATAACAAAGAGATAAAAAAAAACATAAGTGTACTTTACCTGAATGCTCGTAGTATACGAAATAAGGTAAATGAGTTGATGGCGCAAACCATCGTGAATGACTATGATTTAGTGGCCATTACTGAAACATGGTTAAAAGATGGTCAAGACTGGGAGTTAAATACCCAAGGGTATCAGGCTATACGAAAGGATAGAATGGACGGTAAGGGCAGTGGTGTAGCTTTGTTGTTTCAGGATGGCATCCGGGCAATAGTAATGGATGATATTGGTGCTATGGAGGACAAGCTTGAATCAATTTGGGTGGAAATCAGGAATAGTACGGCGAAAAGGTCACTGATAGGAGTAGTCTATAGGCCACCAAATAGTAACAGGATGGTAGGGCAGGCAAATAAATAACGGATGTATGTAGAAATGATACAGCGGTTCTCATGGGAGATTTTCATCTGCATATCGATTGGTTTAACCAGGTTGGTAAAGGCAGCCTTGAGAAGGAGTTTATAGAATGTGCCCGGGATAATTTCCTGGAACAGTATGTAATGGAACCTACAAGAGAAAAAGCGTCCTAGATCTGGTCCTGTGTAATGAGGCAGGATTGATTAATGATCTCATAGTTCGAGATCCTCTTGGAAGGAGCGACCACAATATGGTGGAATTTAAAATATAGTTGGAGGATGACAAGGTAAAATCAAACACTAGTGTTTTGTGCTTAAACAAAGGTGATTACAATGGGAGGAGAGAAGAACTAGCTAAGGTAGACTGGGAGCAAAGACTTCATGGTGAAGCAGTTGAGGAACAGTGGAGAACCTTCCGAGCGATCTTTCACAGTGTTCAGAAAAGGTTCATACCGCCAAAAAAGAAAGACGGTAGAAAGGGGAAAAATCGACCGTGGATATCTAAGAAGGTGAGGGAGAGTATCAAATTGAAGGAAAAAACATACAAAGTGGCAAAAATTTGTGGGAGACTAGAGGACTGGGAAGTCTTTAGGGGACAACAGAAACCTACTAAGAAAGCAATAAAGAAGAGTAAGGTAGACTATGAAAGTATACTGGCTCAGAAAATAAAAGCAGATAGTAAAAGCTTCTACAAATATATAAGACAAAAAAGAGTGGCTAAGGTAAATATTGGTCCTTTGGACGATGAGAAGGGAGATTTAATAAGAGGAGGCGGGGAAATGGCTGAGGAGCTGAACAGGTTTTTTGGGTCAGTCTTCACAGTGGAGGACACAAATAATATGCCAGTGACTGATGGAAATAAGGATATGATAGGTGAGGACCTTGAGATGATTGTAATCACTAAGGAGGCAGTATTGGGCAAGCTAATGGGGCTAAAGATAGACAAGTCTCCTGGCCCTGATGGGATGCATCCCAAAGTGTTGAAAGAGATGGCTAGGGAAATTGTAAACGCACTAGTGATAATTTATCAAAAGTCACTAGACTCTGGGGTGGTCCCAGAATATTGGAAAGTAGAAAACGTGACACCACTGTTTAAAAAAGGAGGTCGGCAGAAAGCGGGTAATCATAGGCCGGTAAGCTTAACTTCGGTTGTAGGGAAAATGCTGGAATCTATCATTAAGGAGGAAATAGCGGGGCACCTGGAGGGAAATTGTCCCATTGGACAGACGCAGCATGGGTTCACAAAGGGTAGGTCGTGTCTGACTAATGGGGTTCAATTTTTTGAGGACGTTACCAGTGCAGTAGATAACGGGGAGCCAATGGATGTCGTATATCTGGATTTCCAGAAAGCCTTAGACAAGGTGCCACACAAAAGGTTGTTGCATAAACTAAAGATGCATGGCATTGAGGTTAAAGTGGTAGCATGGGTAGAGGATTGGTTAACTAACAGAAAGCAGAGTGTGGGGATAAATGGGTGTTTCTCTGGTTGGCAACCTGTAACTAGTGGGGTCCCTCAAGGATCAGTGTTGGGCCCGCAGTTGGTCATAATTTACATAGACGATTTGGAGTTGGTGACCAAGTGCAATGTGTCAAAGTTTGCAGACGACACGAAGATGAGTGGTAAAGCAAAAAGGGAAGAGGATACCGGAAGTCTGCAGAAGGATTTGGATAGGTTAGGTGAATGAGCTTAGGTCTGGCAGATGGAATTCAATGTTGCCAAGTGTGAGGCTATCCATTTTGGGAGGAATAACAGCAGAATGGATTATTATTTAAACGGTAAGATGTTAAAACAAGCTGCTGTGCAGAGGGACCTGGGTGTGCTGGTGCACGAGTCGCAAAAAGTTGGTATGCAGGTGCAACAGGTGATTAAGAAGGCTCATCGAGTATTGTCTTTCATTGCTATAGGGATGGAGTTCAAGACTAGGGAGGTTATGCTGCAATTGTATAGAGTGTTGGTGAGGCCGCATCTGGAGTATTGTGTTCAGTTTTGGTCTCCTTACCTGAGAAAGGACATATTGGCACTGGAGGGAGTGCAGAGGAGATTCACTAGGTTGATCCCAGAGTGTAGGGGATTAGATTATGACGAGAGGTTGAGTAGACTGGGACTGTACTCATTGGAGTTTAGAAGGATGCGAGGATATCTTATTGAGACACATAAAATTCTGAAGGGAATAGATAGGATAGATGCGGGCAGGTTGTTTCCACTGATCGGGGAAAGCAGAACTAGGGGGCATAGCCTCAAAATAAGGGGAGTTAGATTTAGGACGAAGTGTAGGAGGAACGTCTTCACCCAAAGGGTTGTGAATCTCTGGAATTCCTTGCCCAGTGAAGCAGTTGAGGCTCCTTCTTTAAAAGTTTTTAAGAAAAAGATAGATGCCTTTCTAAAGAATAAAGGGATTCGGGGATATGGTGTACGGGCCGGAGAGTGGAGCTGAGTCCACAAAGATCAGCCATGATCTCATTAAATGGCGGAGCATGCTCGAGGGGCCAGATGGCCTACTCCTGTTCCTAGTTCTTATAACACTAAGTAATCCTTTAAGCTGTCCATTTAACATCCAAAAGACTTAACACACCTTTCAACAGGAGCACATTAGGTTGACATTCACTATTCAGAACACATACAATTCTGAATTGTTCCAGAGATAGTCTTTGGCTGGCAGAGATCAACAGGACAGCTCTTTGTTTAACTTCAGCTCCAGCTCACAGGAAAACTCAAGCTTTTTCTCAAAGTAAAACTAAAAAGCAGAACCAGAGCTCAGCGCCACCCATCACTCTGACATCACTGCAGTAACATGAGCAGCTAACCATTCCTTAAAGCGACATTCTCATGACCCCTCCCCCCAAGAAAAAAGAATAAAGCATCAACTTCAAGATGCTTTTCACCATCCTTTAAGAAATGCACACAGTAAATATACTTTAGCTTTGCAAAAAACAACACACGCAAACTGGTATAATAATAGTCCTTTTTTTTTCGTTCTTCTTCCTCCAACTGAAATCCTTCTCTTCATCACATTCGTGACAAAGCATCGGCTGTTACGTTTCCCCGTCCTGCCACATGTACTATTTTTAAATGAAATGGCTGTAACACCAAACTCCAGCGAAACAGCCGCGCATTGTTATTCCGGAATCGCTCCAAAAACGTTAACGGATTATGATCAGAATATATAATGGTGTCAGATGGATTGATGGTCACATAAATGTGAAAATGTTGCAAAGCCAGCACCAAACTCTAAGTCTCCTTCTCAATCGTTGAATACTTCTTCTGGTGAGAATTCAATTTCTTTGAAAAATAACCAATAGGCCGTTCACGCCCTTAGTCGTTGTCTCGTAGAAGCCCCGCACCTACGCCCACATCACTCGCATCAGCAGCCACTTTGAATGGTTTGGTATAAATTGGGATGACTAACACATGAACAGTGGTTAACACAGCCTTCAGGCCGTCAAATGCCTGTTGACTCTCCGCTGTCCACTGTAATTTGTTACGCTTCTTGAGCAAGTCCGTCAGTGGAGCGACCACACTGCTAGAATTTGGTACAAATTTCCCGTAAAATCTACTCATACCAAGGAATCGCATTATTTCCCGTCGTGTCGAGGGTATCGGAAACTCCCCAATAACTTTTGTTTTTACGTCCCGTGACCAGTCGATCCTGTCCGATTGTATGGCCAAGGAAAGTGACTTGGGCTTTTCCAAATTCACTTTTAGCTCGGTTTATCACCAAACCCGCCTCCTGAAGTCGATCGAATAACTCCCTCAGATGTTTGACATTTTCTTTCCATGTCTGGCTGAAAACTAACAGATCGTCGATGTATACCGCACAATTGGGTAATCCTGAAACGTCTGGATTCGTTAACCGTTAAAATGTGACTGGGGCATTTTTCATGCCAAATGGCATAACTTTGAATGGATATATACCATCTGGAGTCACAAAAGCTGAAATCTCCTTCGCCCTTTCGGATAAAGGTACCTGCCACTAACCTTTAAGTAAATCCAAAGTGGAAATAAAAGCTGACTGTCCCACTTTCTCAATGCAATCCTCCAAACGTGGGATAGGATAAGACTCCGTTCTTGTAACTGCATTAAACTTTCTATAGTCCACACACAGCAGTTGTGAACCGTCTGGGATAGGCACCGTCACGATGGCTGAGTTACATTGGCTGCAACCCACTTCAATTATGCAATTTCTAAGCATACTTTCAATCTCTCTATTAACCTGTGCCAATTTTAAAGGATTAAGTCTACATGGATGCTGTTTGATTGGAACAAGATTTCCCACATCTACATGCTGTATAGCCATTTTAGTACTTCCCAATTTATCTCCACAAACTTGCCCATCTGATATCAATAACGCTTTCAGGTCAGTTCGTTTTCCTCTGGAAGATAACTCAACAATTTATGCCAATTTTTAAAGACATCCTCATTTTCCAATTTCATTTTAGGTATGTCAAATTCACAGTCATCTGGATTTGGTTCGTCACTTTGAGTTAGAATCATAAAAACATACTCCTTTTTCTTTCCTTCCCTTTCAAAGTTCCTTTTAAGCATATTCACAAGACACACTCGGTGAGTCTTCCTTCTATCTCGTGTTTTACCACATAATTCACATCACTTAATTTCCTTTCAATCTGATAAGGTCCACAAAACCTAGCTTTTAAAGGCTCCCCTACCACTGGTAACAACACTAAACCTTTATCCCCACTGGCAAAACTACGAACTTTGGATGTCTTGTCCACTACCCGTTTCATCACATTTTGTGCAACTCTCAAATGTTGTCCAGCCAATTCACCTGCTCTATTTTCTCGTTCCCTAAAATTTGACACTTAATCCAATCGTGTAATTTCCGATTTCTCACCCACCAATTTTTCCTTAATCAATTTGAGTGGTCTTCTGGCCTCATGACCAAAAATTGGTTCAAAAGGACTAAATTTGGTTGACTCATTAGAAGCATCCCTAATTGCAAACAGTACGAATGGAATTCCTTTCTCCCAATCCTCTGGATAATCTTGACAATAAACCTTCAACATTGTCTTTAATGTCTGATGCCACCTTTCTAACGCTCCCTGCGATTCTGGATGGTACGCAGTTGATTTAAATTGTTTTATTCCTAAGCTACCCATTGAAAAACGGCATGAAAGGATTTTGGAGAGGGAGGGGGAGGATCCAGTTGTTGTGGCCCACGTTGGGACTAACAACATAAGTAAGACTAGGAAAGAGAACCTGTTTGGGGATTATCAAACACTAGGGGCTAAATTAAAGAACAGGTCCTCCAGGGTTATAATCTCTGGATTACTACGCGAGCCACGTGCCAATTTGCATAGGGTTGTGAAAATTAGGGAAGTTAACACGTGGCTGAAGGAGTGGTTTGGGAAAGAGGGATTCCATTTCATGGGGCATTGGCATCAGTATTGGGGCAGGAGGGCCCTGTACCGTTGGGACGGTCTTCACCTGAACCATTCTGGGACCAGTGTTCTAGCGAATATGGTAAATAGGTTGGTCACAAGGACTTTAAACTAGCAAGTTGGGGGGAAGGGAAGGGTAAAGCTATGGACAGTATAATGGTTAATGGAGAGCAAGGCAGCAGGTTACGTGACAGGTTATTATGTAGAGATATGGGTTCATAGACAAGGAAAATTAGGAGAAAGGATAAGAGGAAAAATAATTTGCGAAAAGTTACAGATCAAGGTGTTAGGATTCATAACAAAGACATAAAAAACAGCATAAGTGTACTTTACCTGAATGCTCGTAGTATACGGAATAAGGTGAATGTGTTGATGGCGCAAATCATCGTGAATGACTATGATATAGTGGCCATTACTGAAACATGGTTAAAAGATGGTCACGACTGGGAGTTAAATATCCAAGCGTATCTGTCTATACGAAAGGATAGAATGGATGGTAAGGGCGGTGGTGTAGCTTTGTTGTTTAAGGATGGCATCCGGGCAATAGTAAGGGGTGATATTGGTGCTATGGAAGTCGAGGTTGAATCAATTTGGGTGGAAATCAGAAATAGTAAGGCGAAAAGGTCACTGATAGGAGTAGTCTATAGGCCATCAAATGGTAACAGGATGGTAGGGCAGGCAATAAGCAAAGAAATAACGGATGCATGTAGAAATGGTACAGTGGTTATCATGGGATAATTTAATCTGCATGTCGATTGGTTTAACCAGGTTGGTAAAGGCTGCCTTGAGGAGGAGTTTATAAAATGTGTCCGGGATAATTTCCTGGAACAGTATGTAATGGAGCCGACAAGGGAACAAGCGTTCCTAGATCTGATCCTGTGTAATGAGGAAGGATTGATTAATGATCTCATAGTTCGAGATCCTCTTGGAAGGAGCGACCACAATATGGTGGAATTTAAAATATAGTTGGAGGATGACAAGGTAAAATCAAACACTAGTGTTTTGTGCTTAGACAAAGGTGATTACAATGGAATGAGGGAATAACTAGCTAAGGTAGACTGGGAGCAAAGACTTCATGGTGAAGCAGTTGAGGAACAGTGGAGAACCTTCCGAGCGATCTTTCACAGTGTTCAGAAAAGATTCATACCGACATAAAAGAAAGAAGTTAGAAAGGGGAAAAATCGACCGTGGATATCTAAGGAGGTGAGGGAGAGTATCAAATTGAAGGAAAAAACATACAAATTGGCAAATATTAGTGGGAGACTAGAGGACTGAGAAGTCATTAGGGGACAACAGAAAGCTCCTGAAAAATCTATAAAGAAGAGTAAGGTAGACTATGAATGTAAACTGGCTCAAAACATAAAAGCAGACAGTAAAAGCTTCTACAAATATATAAGACAAAAAAGAGTGGCTAAGGTAAATATTGGTCCTTTGGAAGATGAGAAGGGAGATTTAATAATAGGAGACGGGGAAATGGCTGAAGAGCTGAACAGGTTTTTTGGGTCAGTCTTCACAGTGGAGGACACAAATAACATGCCAGTGACTGATGGAAATAAAGATATGATAGGTGAGTACCTTGAGATGATTGTAATCTCTAAGGAGGCAGTATTGGGCAAGCTAATGGGGCTAAAGGTAGACAAGTCTCCTGGCCCTGATGGGATGCATCCCAGAGTGTTAAAAGAGATGGCTAGGGAAATTGTAAACGCACTAGTGATAATTTATCAAAATTCACTAGACTCTGGGGTGGACCAAGAAGATTGGAATGTAGCAAACGTGACACCACTGTTTAAAAAAGGAGGTCGGCAGAGAGCGGGTAATTATAGGCTGGTAAGCATAACGTCGGTTGTAGGGAAAATGCTGGAATTTATCATTAAGGAGGAAATAGCGGGGCACATTGAGGGAAATTGTCCCAATGGGCAGACGCAGCATGGGTTCATAAAGGGTAGGTCGTGTCTGACTAATTTTGTAGAATTTTTTGAGGACGTTACCAGTGCAGTAGATAACGGGGAGCCAATGGATGTGGTATATCTGGATTTCCAGTAAGCTTTTGACAAGGTGCCACACAAAAGGTTGCTGCATAAACTAAAGATACATGGCATTGAGGGTAAAGTTGTAGCATGGGTAGAGGATTGGTTAACTAACAGAGAGTTGGGATAAATGGCTGTTTCTCTGGTTGGCAACCTGTAACTAGTGGGGTTTCTCAAGGATCAGTGTTGGGCCCGCAGTTCACAATTTACATAGATGATTTGCAGTTGGGGACCAAGTGCAATGTGGCAAAGTTTGCAGATGACACTAAGATGAGTGGTAAAGCAAAAAGTGCAGAGGATACCGGAAGTCTGCAGAAGGATTTGGATAGGTTAGGTGAATGGGCTAGGATCTAGCAGATGGAATGCAATGTTTCCAAGTGTGAGGCTATCCATTTTGGGAGGAATAACAGCAGAATGGATTATTATGTAAATGGTAAGATGTTAAAACATGCTGCTGTGCAGAGGGACCTGAGTGTGCTGGTGCACGAGTCGCAAAATGTTGGTGTACAGGTGCAACAAGTGATTGAGAAGGCTAATCGAATTTTGTCTTTCATTGCTAGAGGGATGGAGTTCAAGGCAAGGGACGTTATGCTGCTATTGTATAATGTGTTGGTGAGGCCACATCTGGAGTATTGTGTTCAGTTTTGGTCTCCTTACCTGAGAAAGGACATCTAGAAACTGGAGGGAATGCAGAGGAGATTCACTAGGTTCTTCCCCGTGTTGAGGGGATTAGATTTTGACGAGAGGTTGAGTCGACTGGGACTGTACTCATTGGAGTTTAGAAGGATGCGGGGGGGGGGGGGGGGGCGGGATCTTATTGAAACATATAAAATTATGAAGGGAATAGATAGGATAGATGCGGAAAGGTTGTTTCCACTGATCGGGGAAAGCAGAACTAGGGGGCATAGCCTCAAAATAAGGGGAAGTAGATTTAGGACCGTGTTTAGGAGGAACATCTTCACCCAAAGGGTTGTGAATCTCTGGAATTCCTTGCCCAGTGAAGCAGTTGAGGCTCCTTCTTTAAACGTTTTTAAGAAAAAGATAGATACCTTTCTAAATAATAAAGGGATTAGGGGATATGGTGTACGTGCCGGACAGTGGAGCTGAGTCCACAAAGATCAGCCATGATCTCATTGAATGGCGGAGCAGGCTCGAGGGGCCAGATGACCTGCTCCTGTTCCTAGTTCTTATGTTCTTATGTAAAAGTTGATCCTTGATCCGGTTGTATTTCTGTGGGAAGTCCAATCTCGTAAAAAATTTAAGTAATTCCTCCACAATCTTTTTTAGCTGTAATATTACGGACTGGAATGGCCTCTGGAAACCTAGTAGACACATCTATTATAGTCAATAGATATAGATTCCCACTTTTAGATTTCGGAAGCGTTCCTACACAATTAGGACCCTTTGTAAAAGGTTCATCCAATGCTGGATTGGATATTAAGGGCGCTGGGTTTATCACTGCTTAAGGTTTCCCTGTCACTTGACATTTGTGACATGATTGTCAAAATTTTACTACATCTTTATATAGTCCAGGCCAATAAATGTTTCTGCATTTTAGCTTGAGATTTCTTTCTCCCCAAATGACCTCCCACTGGTACCTCATGTGCAACTCGCAACACCTCGTTTCTTTACCCTACCGGCAATACTACTTGATGAACTTATGCCCACTTTTCATCTGCCTGCATATGTAAAGGTCTCCATTTTCTCATCAATAATCACGGTAATAACACTCTGGTTTATACTCACATTCCTCTACCGTATATGCTTTCTGATATATCCGTTTTATTTTTATATCTTTCTGTTGTAACTCCGCCAATTTTCCTGAACTAAAAATAACCGCCTCATCCTCCTCCTGTTCTTGTTCTTTTTCAACCATCTGATCAAAAATCGTTTCTGATAATTGCACTTCAACTTCATCTTCACTCTTAGATTTCTCCTCGTGACGTAACCAATGACTTTGCGACCTTGTTACTACACAATCCGGAAAAATCCCAGGATATTAGTCCTTCAACACTTCAGGTGTCTGATTTTTCACTGGCGTATCAACCACATTAGGCATCACTCCCACTTGCGATCCAGCTATATCATTACCCAAGGTAAACTGTATTCCTGGACAAGATAGTTTCTCTATTACTCCTACTACCACTTCACCACTCTTCACTGTAATTTCCAACCTTACATTGTATAATGGAACGCCACTCCTCTCAGCCTAAATTCCACATATTACCACCTTTACTGGCAACATTCTTCCGAACATGTATAACTCATCATCTCTTACCATTAAAGATTGACTCGTTCCCGTATCTCTTAAAATTGTGACTTATTTGCCTGCTCCTCCTGATACACGTGAGTAAACTTTACCCACACAAGTAAATTCTTGAAACACATCTGGCACCTTCTTATCAATCACCTCTTGAACAGTCTGTGCAATCTATTGCACCTAATTCGTTTCCCTTGGGATTCCCTTTACCACTCTAACAAACCCTTATCCTGTTTTACCACATCAACCTTCCCAGTGCTTTTCTTCAGCCACCAGCACTGTGACTTTACATGGCCTAGTTGATTACAGTCAAAACATTTGAAAATTTTCATTTATTTTCCACCCTCCTGGATTTCAATTTAAATCTGAGGTATACTCTCCTTTTTATCTCCCAACAGATCACCGGTACCTTTACCACTTGAGTATTTCTCATGTCCCCAGTTTATATCCCTCACAGGCTGAAACTGATGTCGGAAACCAAGCTTTGATTTAAGAACTAATTCTTAATCATCTGCCATTTCCGCTGTTAATCTCGCAGTTTTAACCCTCTGCTCTTCCACATGAGTTCTCACTATATGAGGAATTGAATTTTTAACCTCCTCCAAAAGTATAATTCCTCTGAGAGCTTCATACGTTTGGCCTATTTTCAAAGTCCTTATCCACCTATCAAAATTATTGGTTGACCCTTTCAAACTCCATGTATGTTTGACCAAATTCTTTCCTTAATTTTCTAAACCTTTGTCTGTACGTTTCAGGCACTAGTTCATATGCACTTAAGATGGATTTTTTCACCACCTCATCCGTCCCAGATAACTCCTCCGGTACAGTGGGTTAGCACTGCAGCCTCACGGCGCCGAGGTCCCAGGTTCGATCCCGGCTCTGACTCACTGTCCATGTGGAGTTTTCACATTCTCCCCGTATTTGCGTGGGTTTCGCCCCCACAACCCAAAGATGTGCCGGGTAGGTGGATTGGCCATGCTAAATTGCCCCTCAATTGGAAAAAATGAATTTGGTACTCTAAATTTATTTATTTTTAAAACAAAAAAAAAGAAATGATGACTCAGGTGCAGGAAATATTGGACAAACCTGGTGGGACAACCTAACCGAGGTACATAAGTAAAACGCAGCGTAAGTTCGAAAGCCGATGCCAATCGTGTCCTGTTTGGCACAGTTGCGAGGCACAGATTTAAAAAGCGCGGGAGCTGCGTGTCGGAGTGGAGATTTAAAAAGCGCGGGAGCTGCGAGTTGTAGGGGAGATTTAAAAAGCGCGGGAGCTGCGAGTCGGGGCAGAGATTTAAAAAGCGCGGGAGCTGAGAGTCGGAGCGGAGATTTAAAAAGCGCGGGAGCTGCGTGTCGGAGTGGAGATTTAAAAAGCGCGGGAGCTGCGAGTTGTAGGGGAGATTTAAACAGCGCGGGAGCTGCGAGTCGGAGTGGAGATTTAAAAAGCGCGGGAGCTGCGAGTCGGGGCAGAGATTTAAAAAGCGCGGGAGCTGCGAGTCGGAGCGGAGATTTAAAAAGCGCGGGAGCTGCGTGTCGGAGTGGAGATTTAAAAAGCGCGGGAGCTGCGAATCGGAGCGGAGATTTAAAAAGCACGGGAGCTGCGAGTCGGAGCGGAGATTTAAAAAGTGCGGGAGCTGGGAGTCGGAGCGTAGATTTAAAAAGCGCAGGAGCTGGGAGTCGGAGCGGAGATTTAAAAAGGGCAGGAGCTGCGAGTCGGAGCAGAGATTTAAAAAGAACGGGAGCTGCGAGTCGGAGCGGAGATTTACAAAGAGCGGGAGCTACGAGTCGGAGTAGAGATTTAAAAAGAGCGGGAGCTGCGAGTTGGAGCGGAGATTTAAAAAGATCGCGGCCTAGTTTCGGGAGCCGTGCGGAGGAGGAGCATTCTCTGCCAGGGAGAGAACCTGAGAACATGTAAGGCCCTCAGAAGGTAAGTAAGTGATTTTTACTCATTTTTACTTTTATTACCTTTTCAAATTGTGTGTGTGTGTGTGTGTGTGTGTGTGTGTGAGGGGGGGGGGGGGGAGGGGGGGGGAATTGAAGTGACATCACATAAAAGCTGTGACCTGAGTGGCTGGTTGGGCATCTACACTAAATTTAAAAAAATTAAGCATTGCTAACTAATTAAACATAATGTGGAGATGCCGGCGTTGGACTGGGGTGACTGGGGTGACTGTAATTAAACATAATTGCTTAATTATAATTCAGAGGGGTATCTAAGCCAGAGATCGGAGAGTACTATATTTAGCTTTCACATTTATAGTAGAAATCTAGTGCTAGGAAACAGATAGTTAACAGTAACTTTTTTGTTTAAAAAAATTTAACTTTTAATTTTAATTTACTAATTAATTGACGCAATGTCAGTTAGAGGGGTGCAGTGCTCTGACTGTGAGATGTGGCAGGTCCGGGAGGCTTCCAGCGTCCCGGATGGCTTCATCTGCAGAAAGTGCACCCAACTGGAGCTCCTCACAGGCCGCATGGTTCAGTTGGAGAAGCAATTGGATGCACTTAGGAGCATGCAGGTGGCGGAAAGCGTCATAGATCGCAGTTATATAAATGTGGTCACACCCAAGGTGCAGGCAGAGAAATGGGTGACCACCAGAAACGGCTGGCAGTCAGTGCAGGAATCCCCTGTGGTTGTCCCCCTCTCGAACAGGTATACCCCTTTAGATACTGTCGGGGGGGGATAGCCTATCAGGGGAAAACAGCAGCAGCCAGGGCAGCGGCACCACGGCTGGCTCTGATGTTCAGAAGGGAGGGTCAAAGCGCAGAAGAGCAATAGTAATAGGGGACTCTATAGTCAGGGGCACAGATAGGCGCTTCTGTGGACGTGAAAGAGCCTCCAGGATGGTATGTTGCCTCCTTGGTGCCAGGGCGCAGGATGTCTCCGATCGGGTAGAGGGCATCCTGAAGGGGGAGGGCAAACAGGCAGAGGTCGTTGTACATATTGGTACTAACGACATAGGCAGGAAGGGGCATGAGGTCCTGCAGCAGGAGTTCAGGGAGCTAGGCAGAAAGTTAAAAGACTGGACCTCGAGGGTTGTAATCTCGGGATTACTCCCTGTGCCACGTGCCAGTGAGGCTAGAAATAGGAAGATAGAGCAGCTAAACACGTGGCTAAACAGCTGGTGTAGGAGGGAGGGTTTCCGTTATCTGGACCACTGGGAGCTCTTCCGGGGCAGGCGTGACCTGTATAAGAAGGACGGGTTGCATCTAAACTGGAGAGGCATAAATATCCTGGCCGCGAGGTTTGCTAGTGTCACACGGGAGGGTTTAAATTAGTATAGCAGGGGGGTGGGCACGGGAGCAATAGGTCAGAAGTTGAGAGCATTGAGGGAGAACTAGGGAATAGGGAAAATGTGGATCTGAGGCAGAGCAGATAGGGAGAGGTTGCTGAACACAGCGGGTCTGGTGGCCTGATGTGCATATGTTGTAATGCAAGACGTTTTACGGGTAAGGCAGATGAGCTTAGAGCTTGGATTAGTACTTGGAACTATGATGTTGTTGCCATTACAGAGACCTGGTTGATGGAAGGGCAAGATTGGCAGCTAAACGTTCCAGGATAGAGATGTTTCAGGCGGGATAGAGAGGGATGTAAAAGGGGTGACGGAGTTGCGCTACTGGTTAGGAAGAATATCACAGCTGTACTACGGGAGGACACCTCAGAGGGCAGTGATGCTATATGGGTGGAGATCAGGAATAAGAAGGGTGCAGTCACAATGTTGGGGGTTTACTAAAGGCCTCCCAACAGCCAGCGGGAGATAGAGGAGCCGATAGGTAGACAGATTTTGGAAAAGAGTAAAAACAACAGAGTTGTGGTGATGGGAGACTTCAACTTCCCCAATATTGACTGGGACTCATTTAGTGTCAGGGGCTTCGACGGGGCAGAGTTTGTAAGGAGCATCCTGGAGGGCTTCTTAAAACAATATGTAGACAGTGCAACTAGGGAAGGGGCGGTACTGGACCTGGTATTGGGGAATGAGCCCGGCCAGGAGTTAGAAGTTTCAGTAGGGGAGCATTTCGCAAACAGTGACCACAATTCAGTAAGTTTTAAAGTGGTGGTGGACAAGGATAAGAGTGGTCCTAGGAGGCATGTGCTAAATTGGGGGAAGGCTAATTATAACAATATGAGGAGGGAACTGAAGAACCTAGATTGGGGGCGGATGTTTGAGGGCAAATCAACATCTGACATGTGGGAGGCTTTCAAGTGTCAGTTGAAAGGACCGGCATGTTCCTGTGAGGAAGAAGGATAAATACGGCAATTTTTGTGAACCATGGATAACGTGAGATATTGCAGGCCTCGTCAAAAAGAAAAAGGAGGCATTTGTCAGGGCTAAAATGCTGGGAACAGACGAAGCCTGTGTGGAATATAAGGAACGTAGGAAGGAACTTAAGCAAGGAGTCAGGAGGGCTAGAAGGGGTCACGAAAAGTCATTGCCAAATAGGGTTAAGGAAAATCCCAAGGCTTTTTACACGTACATAAAAAGCAAGAGGGTAGCCAGGGAAAGGGTTGGCCCACTGAAGGATAGGCAAGGGAATCTATGTGTGGAGCCAGAGGAAATGGGCGAGGTACTAAATGAATATTTTGCATCAGTATTCACCAAAGAGAAGGAATTGGTGGATGTTGAGTCTGGAGGAGGGTGTGTAGATAGACTGGGTCACATTGAGATCCAAAAAGACGAGGTGTTGGGCGTCTTAAAAAATATTAAGGTAGATAAGTCCCCAGGGCCTGATGGGATCTACACCCAGAATACTGAAGGAGGCTGGAGAGGAAATTGCTGAGGCCTTGACAGAAATCTTTGGATCCTCACTGTCTTCAGGTGTTGTCCCGGTGGACTGGAGAATAGTCAATGTTGTTCCTCTGTTTAAGAACGGTAGCAAGGATAATCCAGGGAACTACAGGCCGGTGAGCCTTACTTCAATGGTAGGGAAATTACTGGAGATAATTCTTCGAGACAGGATCTACTCCCATTTGGAAGCAAATGTACGTATTAGTGAGAGGCAGGATGGTTTTGTGAAGGGGAGGTCGTGTCTCACTAACTTGATAGAGTTTTTCTAGGAGGTCACAAAGATGATTGATGCAGGTTGGGCAGTGGATGTTGTCTATATGGACTTCAGTAAGGCCTTTGACAAGGTCCCTCATGGTAGACTACTACAAAAGGTGAAGTCACACGGGATCAGGGGTGAGCTGGCAAGGTGGATACAGAACTGGCTCGGTCACCGAAGGCAGAGAGTAGCAAGAGAAGGATGCTTTTCTAATTTGAGGTCTGTGACCAGTGGTGATCGCAGGGATCAGTGCTGGGACCTTTGCTGTGTGTAGTATATATAAATGATTTGGAGGAAAATGTAACTGGTCTGATTAGTAAGTTTGCAGACGACACAAAGGTTGGTGGAATTGCCGATAGCGATGAGAACTGTCAGAGGATACAGCAGGATTTAGATTGTTTGGAGACTTGGGCGGAGAGATGGCAGATGGAGTTTAATCCGGACAAATGTGAGGTCATGCATTTTGGTAGGTCTAATGCAGGTAGGGAATATACAGTGAATGGTAGAACCCTCAAGAGTAATGAAAGTCAGAGAGGTCTAGGAGTACAGCTCCACAGGTCACTGAAAGGGGCAACACAGGTGGAGAAGGTAGTCAAGAAGCAGACGGCATGCTTCCCTTCATTGGCCAGGGCATTGAGTATAAGAATTGTCAACTCATGTTGCAGCTGTATAGAACCTTAGTTACCTCACTTGGAGTATAGTGTTCAATTCTGGTCGCCACACTACCAGAAGGATGTGGAGGTTTTAGAGAGGGTTCAGAAGAGATTTACCAGAATGTTGCCTGGTATGGAGGGCATTAGCTATGAGGAGCGGTTGAATAAACTCGTTTTGTTCTCACTGGAACGAAGGAGGTTGAGGGAAGTCCTGATAGAGGTATACAAAATTATGAGTGGCATAGACAGAGTGGATAGTCAGAGGCTTTTCCCCAGGGTAGAGGGGTCAATTACTAGGGGGCATAGGTTTAAGGTGAGAGGGGCAAGGTTTAGAGTAGATGCACGAAGCAAGTTTTTTACGCAGAGGGTAGTGGGTGCCTGGAACTCGCTACCGGAGGAGGTGGTGGAAGCAGGGACGATAGTGACATTTAAGGGCATCTTGACAAATACATGAATAGGATGGGAATAGAGGGATACGGACCCAGGAAGTGTCGAAGATTGTAGTTTAGTCGGGCAGCATGGTCGGCACGGGCTTGGAGGGCCGATGGGCCTGTTCCTGTGCTGTACATTTCTTTGTTTTACGTTCTTTGTTCAGCGGAGGTCGTGAGGACGCTCCGCAGGCAGCTAGTTGGGAAAGAGACGAATGAGGGGAACTATAGTGAATGTGAAACGATTAATGAGCACTCCGGGAACAATTGGCAGCTAAAGATAAAGAGATGGCTGATGTGCAACGGGCACACCAATCTTGTTTACTTCACCTTAGCAGCTTTCAGACCCAGTACGATAAAGCCGACCAAGATACACAGCGCGCAGTCCTGGTACGAGACGAGACAGAACAGCAGGTAGCACAGTTAACGAGACAGTGTGCGGATTTGAAGGCAGCTTTACGAGCACTCCATAGCTCCACCACAGAACAAAGACAGAGCACAGTAGATCACGCGAAATGGAGACGACAAATAGAGAAGTTGCAGTCACTGTTGTCAGTGCAAAACGGATTCAGAGATACCTTTGGACAAGGGTTAGATGAGGAGAATGGCCCCAATTGGCAAGAACTAAATGAAACCGCCCATAGATATGTGGAGGATACCGAAAATCACAATAGAGCCCCCGGCCCCGAAAAGGAAAGCCCCCGCATCACCGACTGCACAGGCAGCACACACCCCCATGAATCCAGTCACCACACAGCGCAGGTCATCGGATCGGGATGAGCCTGACTTTGTGTACACCACCCCACTAACCATCACCCAATTGAGAGATGCCTGCGCCAAAATTGAACCAATCGAACCCACAGCAGACGCACATAATTTATTTGAGAGAGTACGACGGCAAACGGTTATAAACGGTCTGCACGAAAGGGAGGAAGTTAAGCTTACAACCATGAGCCTTGACCCGTCCGTTAGCTCAGCTTTACCAGAACCCCAGAATGTAGGAGGAGAACCTCTACAAGAAATGAAAACAGCTATTTTAGATCCGATTGTACAACAAGGGAGACCCCATAGAATGTTTGAACCGCAGTAAGCAAAAGAAGGGAGAGCATCCGACTGCATTTGCAGGTCGCCGCTGGGTCCATTTTAAAGCCGTATTTGGGGATTTGACCCACGCACACTTAGATTACGATGACACAATTAAATGGGCTCGCACTTCTGTCTCCCACGCCCCAGAAGCAGGTAAAAAGGCTTGTGTAAATTACCACCCCGCAGACGCCACACATAATGAAGCTTGGGTGTTAAGCGACTCTCCAGAGTTTGGGGATAATCCATACATAGGAAGGCAGATCAGGAAAAGGCAGAGGCGAATATGCACCCAGTCCGGACTAATCAGGACACAGCATGGGTAAAAGAGGGCGGACATGAAGGACAGCATCCCAGAGAACAGGCACCACCAGGTTGCTGTAACTGTGGACACATGGGACATTACGTCCGCTAATGCAGCCAAAACCCCCGAACCAGCAATGGCACCAGCAATCGAACGCCCCAACTCGGAACAATGTTAGGCCCATACATTGCATCAGCGCCCGTTCAGATAATGCATTAATCATCACCACAGATTTACGGTGTTCGGACTCTCCAACTTGGGTCTGCGACACACTCTGGACAAATCAGGCAGACCAGTAGTCACAGGCACAGTCCGGGGACACCAGTAGGACATTCCTTTGGGACACAGGAGGGTTCTGCACCACTTTAAACTCCTCCGCAATGTTTCAGTGCGACACATGGCCCACAACAGACACCATCACCCTTAGTGGATTTACAGGACATTACAGCAGGGATAGATATTCCCCCGTAGATATTCAGATAGGAACCATAAACACCAGGCACTCCGTTGTTTTAGTCGACTTGCCCCAAATAGCCGAGCACATTCTAGGAATCGACTATATGAGCTCCCACAACATTTCCTTTGACCCCGTGAATTGGTGTGTATGGAAAATGGCCAAAACAGCGGGAGTCCTCCCCACGCTCACAGTAGGGGACTACGAACATCGGATTTGCACAGTAGGAGACTATTGGTTTGGTCCGCAAACAATTAGTACAGACCAGACAATTAGGGAGGTCCTGAGAAAACATAAAGCATCCTTCGCCCAACACAAACACGATTGTGGGACGATCCCTGGCATGGTCATAATTTCAGGTCCCGATCCCAAGTCCCAGAACAAATACGGTTTCCCACAGCAAGCCGAAGGTGAGATCTGAAAAGTCATCAATAGCTTACGAGATCAAGGAATAATTTGGCCCGTAGCCTCAACAAACAACGCCCCAATTTGGCGCGTAAAGAAACCCGACGGTTCATGGAGATTAATCATTGACTACCGAGAGCTCAACAAGGTCACGCCATGAGCAGCCCCCACCGTTGCCACGGGTCCCGAAACCATGTTCAAACAGGGGGTACACGCAAAGTACTTTACAGTGCTGGACATTAGCAATGGCTTCTGGCCCATCCCCTTAGATAAGGCCTGTCAATACAAGTTCGCGTTCACATTTCAAGGGCAGAAGTATACGTGGACATGTCTGCCGCAAATTTTTCCACAACCCCCCTCCTTTTTTCACCGACATTTGGCCAACGAACTTTCCAATTTTTCCCGCCCCGAATGCCTTATTCAGTATGTGACCGACTTACTCCTACAGATGGACACAAAGGAAGTGCATGTTAAGCTTCTTTCAGAATTGCTAGGTCTCTTACAATCAATTGGATGCAAGGTTTACCCGAAAAAATCCCAGATCCTAAAACGAAAGGTCCTTTATTTAGGTACCATTAGGTTAGGCACTTTTCTACCCACGGGTATAGAGAGATTGAACAATCTAATTGAGTCAATATTTAAATTGCCCCTGCCCCACAATGTCACTGCACTCCGGTCATTCTTAGGAATAGTTGGATATAGTAGGAACTGCATAGATGGTTTTGCCACAAAAGCAGCCCCACTCTCAGAGCTCCTTAAAAAGAACGCCCCATGGGAATGGCTTCCTCAGCACACGGACGCCATCGATGAATTAAAAGGCGCCCTGGGCAGAGTCGCTGCTTTGCAAGTTCGAAACCCACATTCTCCCTACGCCATAGTAGTAACGACCATCGACCGAATCTATCAGCAAAACTCCTACAGGAAAGACATGACTGCTTAGGACCCGTAGCCTATGCCTCACGAATTTTGGATCCCGTAGAGCAAGGATTATCAGCCTGCGAGCGGCACTTGCTCGCAGTCTTTTGGGCAGTGCAGTATTTTGATTATATCAAAGGCCTTAACCCAGTAAGGGTTTTAACTGAGCACACCCCAACGCAGCTGTTGTTAGATAGTAGGTTGAAGGGCGGTTCAGTCAGCAGGATTAGAGCAGGTGGCTGGCCAATGTTGTTACAGGGAAGGGACATGACAGTTAAACGTACAAAGACCCACACATTGTTAGTAGACAACCTTCAGTATGCAGGATCCGCACATGAGTGCCAGCTCATTGCAGCCAAACACCACACAGGAACCTTTATTCCGAAGTCGCTACACTCACGAGCAAGCATCAGAACACAGAATCCCCAGACCACGGACAACGCTTTAAAAATTTACTTAGACTGTTCCTTCACCATTGAGAATGGAAAGAGAATGATTGGTTGTGGGATGTATGAGGAAGACGCCCAGGGAAGCGCATTAGAGGAAATGTCCTAAAAATTACTCGGCCACCAGGATCACAAGCAGCCGAGTTAGCAGCTGTAGCATATGTAGTGCAGCAGCCAGATTCATTTCCGAGTCCAGCGGACATACATTCGGACAGGTTATATATCTGCAATAGTCTGACAGAATTCCTGCCCCTATGGGAATCTCGAGGATTCGTATCCGCTGATGGTAAACCACTACCCTCAGCCCCATTGTTGAAGCATATCCTTAAGACAGCAAGAGACCGCCCATATGGCAGAATCAAAGTGAGAACCCATCATCGTTCCTCCCCATCGATTAACGTAAAGGACTTAGCCAAGTCAGGATCACGCCACGGACACTTTTTGTAACCCCCCCAAAAGTGAACAGATACACGCAGTCCAGGTTTAACAGACAAATATCGAAGATTTAGCCCAGGCCCAAAAGGCAGACGACACTCTAAAGCAGGTTTTAGACAGGGCAGCACGGTAGCATTGTGGATAGCACAATTGCTTCACAGCTCCAGGACCCCAGGTTCGATTCAGGCTTGGGACACTGTCTGTGCAGACTCTGCACATCCTCCCTGTCTGTGCGTGGGTTTCCTCCGGGTGCTCCGGTTTCCTCCCACAGTCCAAAGATGTGCGGGTCAGATGGATTGGCTGTTCTAAATTGCCCTTAGTGTCCAAAGTTGCCCTTAGTGTTGGGTGGTGTTGCTGGGTTATGGGGATGGGGTGGAGGTGTTGACCTTGGGTAGGGTGCTTTTTCCAAGAGCTGGTGCAGACTCGATGGGCCGAATGGCCTCCTTCTGCACTGTAAATTATATGTAATGTCCCAGCCCCCTACGACAAATTCAAGGACACACTGACGGTACAGGACGGAATAATTTTGAAAAATAGAATTTATGTGGTCCCCACCCAGGACAGAAACCAGATAATTTGCCAGTTTCGTGACGGACACGGACATCAGGAGATAGACAATACAATTGCCCATTTAAGACCTTTGTGCTGGTGGCCTCATTTAAAAGCCGACGTCATGCATTATGTTGAGAATTTTTTAATCTGTGCATAGAACAATTCTGAAAGGTACTTAAAGGAAGAACAATTGAGGAATACCCGACCTGTTAATGGGCTATGGGCAAATTTACAGTTCAACTACATTGGTGTGTGTCCCCCCCCCCCACCCCCCCGTCCCCCCCCCCCTCCCCCGCAGAAATGGTGTAAATATGTATTCGTAGTCATCAACACCTTTACAAAATGGGTAGAAGCATTTCATCCCGGACGAATACAGCGAAAGCCGGAGCTCAGATTTTGACCCAACAGATATTTACACGCTGTGGTATTCCCGCAGCATTGAGTCAGACACAGGTTCCCATTTCACCGGCAGGGCCATGCAAAATGTCCGAACGATTTTTGGAATTACGAAAAATTTCACATAGCGTATCACCCCCAATCCAGCGGCATTGTTGAACGAATGAATCGCACCTTGAAAGCTACTATTAGGAAAATGGTGCAACAGCCTATCACCACATGGGACAAAGTCCTCCCATTCGCCCTCATGTTTATTAGGAACACAGTATCCAGTTCCAGAGGTTTCACCCCCACACTCTCATGACCGGACGGCCCTTGAAAGGAACTGAATATTTATTAGGTCTCGATTTGGCAAGCCCCACAGTCACCGCCCTCCCCATGAAAACGCAGTCCATCAAGTCACGGAAAATATTAAAGAAGCACAGCTCGCTGCAGCTGTCCGACTCGGCGCTAGGAAAAAGCAGAGTAAGGCCTGCATTGATAAAACAGTCCACCCGTAGAGTATACGATGAGCAAATGATAGTTTCCGTGTACAATCCCATGTCGTACCTCTCCTCTAAATTTGCAGGACCCTACTCCATTTCGGACAAAGTGAGCCCCTCTGTGTACAACGTAACGTTAGCCAATTGTAAACCTGGTTGGTTCCACATCAACCACCTCAAAGTCTATGGAACCCAATGTAGCCACTCCCACTACGTCTCCTTGGCAATAGCAGACGGTTCCGCCCCGCCCATCGACAACCTAGTCCAACCCTCCCCCAGCCATGACAGCACGTCCACGCCCACGGACCAGACCTTGTCTCTGCCCACACGTATCACTTTCCACCTTGAGCTTGATTCAGACGATAGCGCCAGCCTTCCCGAATTGACCACGATCACTGACCACTGGTACAACCTCCCCGGCCCCAGTCACTCCAGCCCCTGGAACCAAGACCAGGACATGTTTGGCCCCCAATATTCCCTTCCAAAGCCAGAGTCACCGCCACCACCAGACAACAGTGATTTGCCCTTTGCTGCTGACGAATGTGATATAAAATAGTTACTTTAGAGATACTAGTTAATGTAATGTAGAAATAAGCCACTTTGATTCTGGCAGATAGAGACAAAGGGATTGAGACCGCATGGAAAAAGCAGGAAGAGGTGTGTCTATGAGAGTGATGCTGCATTGATAGGGGGCCAGAGAAATGGATTGAAAGTGAGCCAATCAGAATCGATCAAACAGGTCAGGAGGGATATAGGCTGACCTATGGGCGTCGAGTATGTGAAACTTGATACCATTTGAATTGATTTGCAGAGATCCCTTTGTTTCTTTGTTCATTCGCTTTCTGGAGTGTAGGAGACTGGATGTCTCTTATGTTTCTGTAAGATGAATCAAGCTTGCAAGCTAAATAAATAACTTCTTTTTACGTGCAAATCCATCTCAACTTTTATTGAGGCCAGACTGACGGAGAAAGAAATTTGGGAATCAACATTTCGTGCCGACAACCGGGATTTCTCAGGGCGATCCTGATCCAACTGCGAAATCAGAATTAGACTGATTATGAACAGGAGGATGGGGAACAAAGGGCCCTCAATGTAGAACTGGAAAACGACCGCGCATTGATTGTTCCCCTCTTCTTATCGTCTTATTAGTCTGGTCACAGAAAGACCGCCTCGACGAAATCACAGGTCAGTCTGGGGATTAGCATTTTAATTGATGGGACTTTATTTGTGAGATAATTCGGCTGGGGTAGGCTGTATTGTTGATGTAACATTTAAAATATAAATGGTTCAACTTTATTTATGAGTTAATTCGGCTGGGGTAGGCTGTATTGTTGATGTAACATTTAAAATATAAATGGTTCAACTTTATTTGTGAGTTAATTCGGCTGGGGTAGGCTGTATTGTTGATGTAACATTTAAAATATAAATGGTTCAACTTTATTTGTGAGTTAATTCGATTGGGTTACGTTATGAGAGGTAGATGTAACATTTGAAATTGAAAATGGTTCACCTCTATATGTCTGTGTGTTAAAAATATAGTTGATTAAGCTAAAATTGTCTCCTTGGACTGTATTGGCGAAAAACGCAGTTCCGAGGGCTAGTTAAGATTGTGGGGAATGCTGCAGATTGGTTAAAGCAGAAGTCTCTCAAAGGGTTAACAGCAGCAGGCAAAGTAAAAGACAGACAGTGCTTCTCACTCAGGCCTTGAGATAACAGCGCCAGTCGCTAGTGTAATCGGATACCTTTCCTTTGAGTCAGTGAACTCCAGCAAAGTTACGTTTTGAATTAATTAAAGGAAACCAGTGGGTTTCTCCACCTCTTTGATAAAAGTTATTATTTTCGAAAGCAATTGATTGAAATTGCCAGAATCTTAAGTTTTACTTACTTGAAATAAGGTTTATCTCATTTTACCTGGAGATTAATAGAAACTTAAAGAAGATCATGGACACCATTTTAAAAAGTGTCAATCTGGAGATGATAGTTGATTTTGCTATGTGTATGTAAAAGAAAAAAACTTGTTAAAAGAAAAATTGTTAAGATAAAGAAATAATTAAGTTGTAAATGTTATACAAGTTTGTGTTAAGCAAATTGTAAATTTAGTTCTGAGTTGAGATCAAAGCTAAGCTTGCAAGTTGCAGTAATTCAATTTGAATTTTCAAACATTTTTAAGTTTAAAAAAAAAGGAGCAAATAGAGAAAAGAAGGACACAGATCTTGAATGCGTTGAATAGCACATTTCAAAGGCCCATAAATCTTTCTGTTATCTTAGACCTAAAACCTAGGAAGACTGAAGAGCCAGAGGAATTTCTGGAGCGTTTTAATGAAATCTACCGGTGGCAGTCAGGCGATTTGCTGTATCAAAATGGTCAGAATTCCCCTCAATACTGTGCTATGTTAATGCATTGCCTACCACCTTCTGTGGTTACTGCTGTGAAATGTAATAACATGAATTGGACAGAGAACGACCCTTCCCAGATGGCAAGGGCAGTCAGATTTTACTGGAAGAAGGGTGTAGGCCAAGAAGGAGGCTCAGTTACAAAGGTTAAGACTGAGTATGTAATGAAAAAGGATGATCTGCGACCCCAACAAGCGGCAGAAATGGTAGTTTACCAGCAGGAGCCCCAATATAGTGACTTTGGGTGGGTGGATCAGCGAAGAGGAGGATGAGACAACATTTCTATCACCCCCCAGTGGTGGACGTTAGACGTTAAACAGTCACTGCATCACGTTACCCTGGCCTATGACAGAACTGGACGAAACAGGGAGTTGGAGGACAAATACCGGCCATTACTTGAGACCGAATGGCCAGTCAAGGTTACAGCCACAGTCACGGGAAAAGAAGGTACAACCGATTTTGTTACAAAATCACCACATTTATGGCCACAGTCAGCTTCGGTAAGCCCTCATATTACACGTCAGATCCATGACCAGTACCATGCCAAGGATATGGGGCGAATGGTCAGGAGGGCAGTGGATCATTCAGATCCAACAGACTACGCACTTCAAGTCATGCCGGACGGCACTACCATAAAATATTTTGAGGTCCCTGAAACGATTAACACTCGACTGCAGCATCACAGGGGACATGATGTGTTGGAATATGTCAATCCACAGGTCTGGGCGGAAAACCCATCACAAGTGGGAAAGACAAATGTTACACCTATTAAGGTGATGATTAAGGATCATGCAAAGCTACCTTCCATTCGACAATACCCCCTGAAATCTCAAGCTGCTCCATCAATAGATAAATTAATTCAAGAGCTGTTGAAACAGGGCATTTTGGTCCCTTGCCAATCAGAATGTAACACCCCCCTACTTGCTGTGCCTAAACCAGCCAAACCAGACCAGTACCGATTAGTACAGGATTTACGTTCAATCAATGCCATCGCATAGCCATTACATGCTCTCACCCTCCAACAGGATATTACGGTGTATAGCTCCCACTCGGTCATCGCACTACTGAGGCAACTGCAGACTCAGCATCTTACCGCAACTCGTCAGAATAGGTATGAGATATACCTTTGAACAATCCACGTCTGACATTTAAATACTGTACCACTATCAATCCAGCCTGTTTTCTTACCGGTCCCCCTGTCCATGAGGACGCGCCTGGTCACGACTGTTTAGCCTTGATTCAGGAAACTACAACAATAAGGGACGATCTGAGTGATATTCCGTTAGAACAACCTGACATGATTATGTATGTTGATGGCAGTGCATTAGTAAGCCCCACTGGCCGGAGACTGTCCGGTTATGCAATTATAGATCAGGGTGGTCTGATTTTAGAAGCAGCAGCTTTCCAGACCCCTTACTCAGCACAACAAGCCGTACTTTTTGCCCTCACCCGTGCATGTGTACTTGGGGGAGATCGCCGGGTAAATATCTACACTGACTCCCAATACGCCTTCGGGGTAGTTCATGACTTCGGACAATTCTGGAAGAATAGGGGATTCCTTACCTCGGCAGGCACAGAAATATCCAACCGGGGTTTAGTTAATGACCTACTGCAGGCCCTCCTTATGCCAGCGCAGATTTCCGTTATTAAATGCGCTGCCCACACGAATGGTACAACCCCAGTTGACGTTGGTAATGAACGAGCAGATCGTGCAGCGCGAACAGCCGCGCAAATTCAGCAAGTGATGGTGCCTAAGATGTTAAGTCAGACTAAACGATCTACTATAAATATGTCTGCTTTTGACAAGTCAATGCCAACCATCCAAGACGTTATAAGGTTACAGGAGGACGCTCCTGAGAGTGATAAACAAATGTGGAAACGGTTAGGTTGTACATATGATTCTGTTTCCTCTTTATGGACCACGCCTGCACATCAGACTTGTATGTCTGATGTGCTGGCTTTATGGGTCATTGAATGTGTACACTTTGCAACTCATTGTGGGGCTCGAGGGACTAGTGATTTGTTGCTGGACACTTGGTGGCACCCTAAAATGCAGGGGTTGGCCCAAAGTATCAGTAATCGGTGTTTGATTTGTCAGCAATATAACACCGGAAAAGGTATCCCTTGTGGGAAGGGGCAAACCCCGTTGCCCAGTGGTCCCTTTGAGACGCTCCAAATGGATTACATTGAGTTGGAAAGGTGTCAATGTTACAAATATGTTTTGGTCATTGTGGATGTGTTCAGCAGATGGGTTGAGGTGTATCCGACTATCGATAATAAAGCTGCTACTGTGGTTAAAGTCTTGATGAGGGAAATCATTCCCCGGTACGGTATACCAGCTCAGTTAAGTTCTGATAATGGGCCTCATTTTATTGGACAAATTAACAAGGAGTTTTGCTCCCAGTTGGGCATACACCAGCAGTTATACTGTGCTTACAGACTGCAGGCGGCCGGGTTGGTTGAGAGACACAATCAGACCCTCAAAAATAAATTGGCTAAATTAAGAGCAGACACGGGACTGACATGGCTTAAGTTGCTCCCCGTTGCCCTCTTCCAGCTGCGGGTTACACCTGCGGGGCCGGCCCGGCTCTCTCCCGCCGAGATTCTTTATGGCAGGCCTCTTAGAACTCCCTGGAGCCTGCAGGTTCCCAGACTGGTTCAGTTTCATCAGATGACTGAAGAAATGGCCACCTATGTTCTAGCCCTCACACAAGTGCTCAAGGAACTCCATGGCCAAGTCCGCGCGGCTCACCAGCCATTGCCCCCCCGTACCTAGCTCACTTTCAGTCCAGCCCGGTAGTTATGTCATGGTCAAAAATTGGACTAGGAAGGGGTCGGAGCCGCGATGGGACGGGCCCTTCCAAGTTCTCCTTACCACCCCCACAGCAGTTAAAGTGGAGGGGCGAAGTGCTTGGGTCCACCTACATCACTGTAAATTGAGTCTATCTCCACTACTGTAAAAGGTCGGATACTAACCTGCCTCCCTTCTCCAGTGCTATTTTACAGGTGTGGAGCATGATAGAGTGGCTACGCATCGTCTGTCTGATATTTGGCCTCACTTCGCTTGGCGTGTTATTGGCGATGGACATGGAAAAGGGGAATATTATGTATCTGTGTAGCCCCAACCAATCTACAAGGATACATCACCTATGCAAAGGTGATGTTCTTCGCTGCCCCCATATACGAGGACATGGTATCGACTCATGGAAGGTCATCAAAGTTAAGAAGAATGCAGGAGTCATGAAGCAGTTGCACCGGTCCCGGCGATGGGAAGGGAACATTACATGGACATTGCCTTGTTTTTGGAATACATGTAAATTTGATTTTGGATGTGTTAAGAGTGGTACAATAAAGGTAAAATCAGGCTGTCAGAAGAGTGTAGGAAGAGGCTATGAGAAAGAGAAAGGGACTAGAGAGAGGATGGGGCGGATGAGAAGGGAAGTACAGCTAGAACGTAGTTTACCGGGAGATACACTTAAGTTAATTAAAGGCCAAACTGAGGAAAACCCGGGTAGTAGTCAGTGATCGGAATTATTTTATTTGCGGCCTTACCATCTTGGGAAATGAAACCTTGGGAGCCCTCGGGGCAATAACTAACTAGTTGTCTCAGCTACGGTTGTTTGCAATGCAGAACCGGTATGATCTTGACTATCTTCTGGCCCGTGAGGGTGGGGTATGCGCCATAGTACAGGGCAAGTGTATCATGGGAGTTCAGGACTTGACCGCTAACATCACTAAATTTATGGATCGCATACGGGATCACTTGGACGGGATGCAGGATCCTGGCTCTTGGGGTAACTGGGGATTTGGAGGATGGAAGGACTGGTTGCTAAATATGGCCGTGTATCTAGTGGTAGCTATCGGCTGCATCTTTGTGGGCCTGGCCATCCTTAAATGTGTGATGGGTAGAATGCGGATCAGATCACCGCCCCAATCACCGAAAAAAAATGTAACTGTTAAAATCCATGAGGGTGAGGCAGATGAAGGGGGGCTAAGACAGGAATTGGAAATGCAGCGACGGATCTTTTTAGATGAGGAACCGTAGCTATGGATTGGATAGTTCGGTTATCATGGAATGATAAAAGGAGGGAATGACGAATGTGATATAAAATAGTTACTGTAGAGATACTAGTTAATGTAATGTAGAAATAAGCCACTTTGATTCTGGCAGATAAAGACAAAGGGATTTGAGACCGCATGGAAAAAGCAGGAAGAGGTGTGTCTATGAGAGTGATGCTGCATTGATAGGGGGCCAGAGAAAGGGATTGGAAGTGAGCCAATCAGAATAGATCAAACAGGTCAGGAGGGATATAGGCTGACCTATGGGCGTCGAGTATGTGAAACTTGATACCATTTGAATTGATTTTGCAGAGATCCCTTTGTCTCTTTGTTCATTCGCTTTCTGGAGTGTAGGAGACTGGATGTCTCTTACGTTTCTGTATGATGAATTAAGCTTGCAAGCTAAATAACTAACTTCTTTTTACGTGCGAATCCATCTCGACTTTTATTGAGGCCAGACTGACGGAGAAAGAAATTTGGGAATCAACACCACAGTCCAAAGATGTGCAGGTTAGGTGGATTGGCCATGATAAATTGCCCTTAGTGTCCAAAATTGCCCTTAGTGTTGGGTGGGGTTACTGTGTTATGGGGATAGGGTGACGGTGTTGACCTTGGGTAGGGTGCTCTTTCCAAGAGCCGGTGCAGACTCGATGGGCCGAATGCCCTCCTTCTGCACTGTAACTTATATGATAGTGGTGTCCCTCGGGCATCAGTTTTGGGCCCACAATTGTTCACAATTTATAGAGATGATTTGGAATTGGGGAGCAAGTGCAATGTGTCCACGTTTGCAGACGACACTAAGATGAGTGATAACGCAAAAAGTGCAGAGGATACCGGAAGTCTGCAGAGGGATTTGGCTAGGTTAAGTGAATGGGCTACTGTCTGGCAGATGGAATTCAATGTTGACAAATGTGAGGTGATCAATTTTGGTAGGAATAACAGCAAAAGGGATTATGAGAGGTATGGAAAGGGTGGATAGCAACAACTTTTTCCAAGAGTGGGGTGTATTATTAAAACATGCTGCCATGCAGAGAGATCTGGGTGTGCTAGTGCATGAGTCGCACAACGTTGCTTTACAGGTGCAACATGTGATTAAGAAGGCAAATGGAATTTTGTCCTTCATTGCTGGAGGGATGAAGTTTACGACTAGGGAGGTTCTGCTGCAATTGTATAAGGTGTTACTGAGGCCATACCTGAAGTATTGTGTTCAGTTTTGGTCTCCTTACTTGAGAAGGGTCGTACTGGCTGGAGGGTGTGCAGAGGAGATTCACTAGGTTAATCCCAGAGCTGAAGGGGTTGGACTACGAGGAGAGGTTGAGTAGACGGCCTGTACTCGTTGGAATTTAGAAGGATGTGGGGGGGGGGGGGGGGGTGGGGGGGGGATCTTATAGAGACATATAAAACTATGAAGGGAATAGAGAGGATAGATGCGGGCGGGTTGTTTCCACTGGCAGGTAAAAGCAGAACTAGGGGGCATAGCCTCAAAATAAGGGGAAGTAGATTTCGGACTGAGTTAGGATGAACTTCTTCACCCAAAGGGTTGTGAATCTATGGAATTCCTTGCCCAGTGAAGCAGTAGAGGCTCCTTCATTAAATGTTTTTAAGAGAAAGAGATAGTTTTTTGAAGAATAAAGGGATTAAGGGTTATGGTGTTCGGGCCGGAAAGTGGAGCTGAGTCCACAAAAGATCAGCCATGCTCTCATTGAATGGCGGAGCAGGCTCGACGGGCCAGGTGGCCTACTCCTGCTCCTAGTTCTCATGTTCTTATCTTCTTTCGGTCAACCAATTTTATATCCAGTCATCCAATTTTTCCTGGAACCCATGTCTCGTAACTTTCTGAATGAACCCACCATGGGGAATCTTATCAAATGCCGTATTGAAATCTATATACACCACATCCACTTCCCGATCTTGTTCAATGTTTCTCATCATATCCTCAAATAATTCATGAGGCTTGCGAGGCATGACATGCCCCTCACAAAGCCATGCTGACTATATTTAAGCAAACTATGTTTTTCTTAATAATCATAAATCCTATCACTCAGAATCCTTTCCAATAATCTGTAATTCCCAGGGTTTTCCCTATTCCGTTTCTTAAACAGGGGAACAACATTCGCCTCCTTCCAATCATCCGGTGGAGAGTGAGGATGCAAAGATCATCGCCAACGGCATATAATCTAACTGCATAAGCGCCGGCATCGGATGAAGCATACAGGGGTGTAGTGTTAATGAGGTCAGTCCATAAGAGGGTCGTTCAGGAATCTGGTAACAGCGGTGAAGAAGCTGTTTTTGAGTCTGTGCGTGCGTGTTCTCAGAATTCTGTATCTCCTGCCCGATGGAAGAAGTTGGAAGAGTGAGTCAGCCGGGTGGGAGGGGTCTTTGAGGATGCTGCCCACTTTCCCCAGGCAGCGGGAAGTGTAAATCGACTCAATGGATGGGAGGAATGTTCGTGTGATGGGCTGGGTGGTGTTCACGACTCTCTGAAGTTTCTTGCGGTCCTGGGCCGAGCAGTTGCCATACCAGGCTGTGATGCAGCCCGATAGGATGCTTTCTATGGTGCATCTGTAAACGTTGGTAAGGGTTCATGTGGACATGCCGAATTTCCTTAGTTTCCTGAGAAAGTATAGGCGCTGTTGTGCTTTCTAGGTGGTAGCGTTGACGTGGGTGGACAAGAACAGATTTTTGGAGATGAGCACCCCGAGGAATTGGAAACTGCTAACCATCTCCACCTCGGTCCCATTGATGCTGACAGGGGTGTGTACAGTACTTTGCTTGCTGAAGTTAATGACCAGCTCTTTACTTTTGCTGGCATTGAGGATGCGATTGTTTCTGTTTAAAATACCTGCAGAAATATGTAATTTGTTATCCTCCGTGTTTCCTATCACATTTTTCAAAATTTAATTTCGGATATTGTAAGATCATTTTTCTCTTTCCACATGTATTTCCTTTACAGCATATTATTTTACAAAGCCCTTCCCTTACGGGTCTTCTTCTACTGATGTCTACTTATTATCTTCATGTTATACTTCTCGTTCTAATTTAATATCTATTGGTCAGTTATCATTTTGATCTATCATTCTGTACGCCCACTATCTACATTGCCGTCACTTCGCCATTTGGTTACTGTATTTCTCTCTGCTTATCGTTCCTTCGAGTTCACATTACCTTATCCTCACCGATATCAGTCACGAACCATTTAGTTGTTAATCTCGCTTTCTCTTCCCCCTCTCCCAATCTCCCACACCCTCTCTCGCACACATACCCTTCCTCTCCATCTCTTCCTTTCCTTGTGATGTGTAACAAGCAAATTTCAATGTTTTTGAGGACTAATAATGTTCTTAAATAAAGGTGCGCAGTGGATGCCGATTGTCATTCTGTTGCTTCATTGCATGAAACGATCCTTACTGTGACGTGATGCAAATAAATTAACAATTAGTTTTAGTGGGTATTTTCTTGAACTCCTCTCGGAACTTCCTCTGTGTCAGGACATAGATACCAGTGTTAGTACAAGAACTGAAAACCTGAAGCATGTTGGCGACAACCTCCACAATGTAAAGTCTGTCAGTGGTCGAATAAGAATGCACATTAGCAATTCTCTGGTAGGTGTAGAATATCACTTGAGTCACCCATAGCAGAAGAAAACTGCTGGATATGCTGAACAGTGAAACAATGGATTTCCTTCGGTTTTCCATCTCTAAGTCCTTGCACTCTTTTACATTACAACTTCCTCTGAATCCGCTGCGAACTCGATTTGACAATAGAATACGTCTGACAGTGAGAACATTAAACAGTGAAATCAGAAGGAATGAGGCAACAGCTTGTACAACGGCAAATAAGATGACAAATCCGCTCCATGCGTGGGAGGTGTAGAAGCTGTGTTTAGTGATGCAGTGCCAGGGAACGCCATTAGTTATATGGTCAGGTTCAAACCTGAAGTACCAGGGGATGCTTATTAAACAACCTACCACACTCACTGTTCCTAAAACCATTACTGCCACTTTCCTGGTACAATATTTTCCTTTCAGTTTCTCACAGCAAATGGCAATATATCTGTCAAAGGTGAAAGCAACTGTGAACCAGGCAGATATCATCGTGCTTGCGTACACCTGGAAGTAAATATAACTGCAAATGTGGGTAATGTACAGGAATGAATCTGGGAACCACAACAGAGCATTTTGATACAATATTGGTTCAGATATAACGACTAGCAGATCTGCCGCAGACATTCCCATAAGGTAATGACTGATGCATTTGGAGAGACCACACTTGCCTCGGGAGATGATCACGATCGCCACCACGTTAACTGGAGGAGAAAGAGAGGTTGGAGGAGCAAAATTATTGATCGACCCGACATAAAAAAAAACATTTCATCATAATTTACAGTTACGTTTCCAGTTTGTCATTGGCTGCACAGAATTCTATAAGCATTGCATTTTTTGTTTACCTGAGCAGAGGTTGTGACATTGAAATGTTTCTAAAAATATATCATGCAATTGACTACGCAATAATTTTCGTAATTGCACTGTTCCTGGTATAGATCTTGGTTTCGGCTGAGGATTAAACTTCCTATTCGCTCTGTATTCATTGGCTAAAGATCATTGACGAGAACCATTAACTCTGATGTTCTCTCCGAGATGCCGTCAGTCATGATGAGCACTGTAGTATTTCCTAATGTATGTATATTTGTTAATTCAGTAATTAAGTGAGGAGTAATTTTCAGAAACACGGTTTGAAAATGTGACAAACAGAGGAACCCCAAAGCAAAATCCACAGAATTTTAGAATCTCTTCATACCATGTTCAAGTCATACTTTATTCACTGATTGATCTTCTTACACAATGGATCGTCTTTCCGATCCACTCTGATGCTTCTATCTCTGTTCTTCTCTTTCTGTTTTCTGTATCTATTATTTTCAATTTTGCTTGTCAATGCATCCGGAATTATCAACCTGCAAACTCATCTTCATAATTTCTCTAACCATCCAATTGCATCCCAATCGTTTTCCAGGATGCTCTTTGGGAGTCCGCGTTGATGAATGCAATATTGTTATGGGAGAGGTGTTTTCAGAACCCCCAAAGAACACTAAATAATCCTTCAGTTATTCCTTTCAACATCCATGACACTTAACATCTTTAAACAGAAACACATCAGGTTAAAGGCTTTACTATTATGAGTTTAAATCACCGAAATGATCCAGAGATAGTCTTTCATGGCAGAGATCACAGCAGATCCAGGTAACTGCAAACACAGACACACCCAGTTAGGCGGATACACTAGATAATTTGGGATAAAAAAGTTGTCAATTGAAATATTCACAGAGAGTTGGGATCCGCCCAAAGAAGCTGAGAGGAATGGAGTCGTTTTTGAAACGATTGACAAACAGCAATAAATCAAAGCTATTTCGAAAAAGGCACAGGAAAGTGTGTTCAATTTACAATGTGAGATGTGACATTCTCCAGTAATCTCCCTGATGTTGGGACGCAGGAAGATTCCAACGACAAGTCCATTAGACAATAGGATAATTATGAAAACAGTATCTTTCTATTCGGTTCAAAATGCCGAGAGGGTGTGATCAGTTTGAAAACATTTTCGTCGATGTGTCACGAACATGTTCAGCTGAAATGACACTCTGTGCTGAAACATTAGAACATAGAACATAGAACAATACAGCGCAGTACAGGCCCTTCGGCCCACGATGTTGCACCGAAACAAAAACCATCTAACCTACACTATGCCATTATCATCCATATGTTTATCCAATAAACTTTTAAATGCCCTCAATGTTGGCGAGTTCACTACTGTAGCAGGTAGGGCATTCCACGGCCTCACTACTCTTTGCGTAAAGAACCTACCTCAGACCTCTGTCCTATATCTATTACCCCTCAGTTTAAAGTTATGTCCTCTCGTGCCAGCCATATCCATCCGCGGGAGAAGGCTCTCACTGTCCACCCTATCCAACCCCCTGATCATTTTGTATGCCTCTATTAAGTCTCCTCTTAACCTTCTTCTCTCCAACGAAAACAACCTCAAGTCCATCACCCTTTCCTCATAAGATTTTCCCTCCATACCAGGCAACATCCTGGTAAATCTCCTCTGCACCCGCTCCAAAGCCTCTACGTCCGTCCTATAATGCGGTGACCAGAACTGTACGCAATACTCCAAATGCGGCCGTACCAGAGTTCTGTACAGCTGCAACATGACCTCCCGACCCCGGAACTCAATCCCTCTACCAATAAAGGCCAACACTCCATAGGCCTTCTTCACAACCCTATCAACCTGGGTGGCAACTTTCAGGGATCTATGTACATGGTCACCTAGATCCCTCTGCTCATCCACACTTTCAAGAACTTTACCATTAGCCAAATATTCCGCATTCCTGTTATTCCTTCCAAAGTGAATAACCTCACACTTCTCTACATTAAACTCCATTTGCCACCTCTCAGCCCAGCTCTGCAGCTTATCTATATCCCTCTGTAACCTGCTACATCCTACCACACTATCGACAACACCACCGACTTTAGTGTTGTCTGCAAATTTACTCACCCACCCTTCTGCGCCTTCCTCTAGGTCATTGATAAAAATGACAAACAGCAACGGCCCCAGAACAGATCCTTGTGGTACTCCACTTGTGACTGTACTCCATTCTGAACATTTCCCATCAAACACCACCCTCTGTCTTCTTTCAGCTAGCCAATTTCTGATCCACATCTCTAAATCACCTTCAATCCCCAGCCTCCGTATTTTTTGCAATAGCCTACCGTGGGGAACCTTATAAAACGCTTTGATGAACTCCATATACACCACATCCACTGCTCTACCCTCGTCTACCTTTTCAGTCACCTTCTCAAAGAACTCAATCAGGTTTGTGAGGCATGACCTACCCTTCACAAAGCCATGCTGACGATCCCTGATCATATTATTCCTATCTAGATGATTATAAATCTTGTCTCTTATAATCCCCTCAAGACTTTACCCACTACAGACGTGAGGCTCACCGGTCTATAGTTGCCGGGGTTGTCTCTGCTCCCCTTTTTGAACAAAGGGACCACATTTGCTGTCCTCCAGTCCTCTGGCACTATTCCTGTAGCCAATGATGACATAAAAATCAAAGCCAAAGGTCCAGCAATCTCTTCCCTGGCCTCCCAGAGAATCCTAGGATAAATCCCATCAGGTCCCGGGGACTTATCTATTTTCAGCCTGTCCAGAATTGCCAACACCTCTTCCATACGTACCTCAATGCCATCTATTCTATTATCCTGCGGCTCAGCATTCTCCTCCACAACATTATATTTTTCCTGAGTGAATACTGACGAAAAATATTCATTTAGTATCTCGCCTATCTCTTCAGACTCCACACACAATTTCCCATCCCTGTCCTTGACTGGTCCTACTCTTTCCCTAGTCATTCGCTTATTCCTGACATACCTATAGAAAGCTTTTGGGTTTTCCTTGATCCTTCCTGCCAATTACTTCCCATGTCCCCTCCTTGCTCGTCTTAGCTCTCTCTTTAGATCCTTCCTCGCTACCTTGTAACTATCCATCGCCCCAACTGAAACTTCACACTTCATCTTCACATAGGCCTCCTTCTTCCTCTTAACAAGAGACTCCACTCTCTTGGTAAACCACGGTTCCCTCGCTCGACGCCTTCCTCCCTGTCTGACCGGTACATACTTATCAAGAACACGCAGTAGCTGATCCTTGAACAAGCCCCACTTATCCAGTGTGCCCAACACTTGCAGCCTACTTCTCCACCTTATCCCCCCCCCAAGTCACGTTTAATGGCATCATAATTGCCCTTCCCCCAGCTATAACTCTTGCCCTGCGGTGTATACTTATCCCTTTCCATCATTAACGTAAACGTCACCGAATTGTGGTCACTGTCCCCAAAGTGCTCTGCTACCTCCAAATCCAACACCTGGCCTGGTTCATTACCCAAAACCAAATCCAACGTGGCCTCGCCTCTTGTTGGCCTCTCAACATATTGTTTCAGGAAACCCTCCTGCACACACTGTACAAAAAACGACCCATCTATTGTACTCGAACTATGTCTTTTCCAGTCAATATTTGGAAAGTTAAAGTCTCCCATAATAACTACCCTGTTACTTTCGCTCATATCGAGAATCATCTTCGCCATCCTTTCCTCTACATCCCTAGAACTATTAGGAGGCCTATAAAAAAGCTTCCAACAGGGTGACCTCTCCTTTCCTGTTTCTAACTTCAGCCCATACTACCTCGGAAGAAGAGTCCCCATCTAGCATCCTCTCCGCCACCGTAATACTGCTCTGACTAGCAGCGCCACACCTCCCCCTCTTTTGCCTCTTTCTCTGAGCTTACTAAAACACCTAAACCCCGGAACCTGCAACATCCATCCCTGTCCCTGCTCTATCCATGTCTCCGAAATGGCCACAACATCGAAGTCCCAGGTACCAACCCATGCTGCCAGTTCCCCTACCTTGTTTCGTATACGCCTGGCATTGAAGTAGACACACTTCAAACCACCTACCTGAACACTTGCCCCCTCCTGCGACGTCAAATCTGTGCTCCTGACCTCTATACCCTCATTCTCCCTTACCATAAAACTACAATCCAGGTTCCCATGCCCCTGCTGCATTAGTTTAATCAAGAATTCTATTTCACATGATTGTAATCAGCAGAGCCCAAAGATTTCCAAATAGGGAAGGAGATGAAATCGTGTTCGGAAAAGAAAAGTTCGATAGCCATGCTTTTCAAAAGGCACTAGCTCAGTTGGCGGGACAACTGGTGGTTCGCGGTGTGAAGTGAGAGATTCACACTACCGGATGTGGTTATTCATGAAGGGCTCATTTTCTCAAACCTGCACTTTGTCTACGGTGTGGTGATCATTGGGTGCAATCACCACCAGTCAGCTCTCCCCCTCAAAGGGGAAAGCAGCTTATGGCCATTTGGGTGGACGGCGACTTTACCTTACCTTTACATAGATTGGTAATTGGAGCAATGTCGTAACAGTGATATGAAAATACAATGAAACAATCACGCGAGTCGGGAGAAGAAGCACTTTGATCTCTGATTGCAACAAAGAAATAATGTGCTGGAGAAATATGAATCACTGGTCATAGAAAGAAACAAAGAGAACAAATCATCTTGGTTCAACGCACTGAAATAGTTGAGACAACCTAATGCTCTGCCATCAGCTGCCAGACAAGGTGTTGATTTCAGTGAAGTCAGCACGAGAGAAAATAACTCACATTCTCCGCGCTGAGGAGATTGAGTTAGAAAGCAGACACTAAAATCAGGAACCTGCATTACATCAGCCAATTACATTTCTCAAAAGGCAGAAGCGACAAGGGAAAGTCGCAGCGAGGTATTTTGGCAAGTACAGTACAACAAAGAATACCTAATTCTGCTGCTAACCACTGTCGTGATAGCTTACCGGGAACTCCAACAACTGCAATAAAAGCATAGTAAACGCGTTATATCTGAAGAATTACCGGCTGGTTCATCTCACTGAGAAGCGGTGACTGGTCGTGGAGGGCAAGAGAATGCTATGAGGATTTATTTTCCATGAGCACTGATTTATACATGGAATATGTCTCCACAGGCTCAGCTATGCCCCTGACAATTATGATCAGTCACAGTGAGCTGAACAAATATTTAACACATGCAGCTTTCACAAACATACTTCTGAGAACACAGCACAGGTAATTAATAGTTAGGGATGCGAATTTTCACAGGTAAAGATTGAGGGAAGCAATAGTTGATAACTGGATTCATATGAAGGGATATAACAATAATATGCGGCGTAATATCCAGCGCTGCGATCAGATTCTCTCCCTTCGACCTGTTTAGAAATGTTGCTCATTCCAACATTCCGCAACCCATTGCGCATAAAATGTTGGAACACAAAAACACATCTTTCACTGATTGTGTAAGTGGGTATGTCCCAGTTTTGATTCTTTTTCTTATATGCCCAACTATATCCAGATAATACAAATCAGTAGAATGTTAAAATATGCATTACCCATCGTCTTTCTTTGCATGTTGATTTATTGGGCATGTAGACTGCAGTCAGGCTATCAGAGTTTCGGCCGATTCTGATGCCACTAAATCAAATTTCCAAAGGCGACTATCCGTGTTAATCAATCACTGATGTTTTTTTTAGATTAATTCTCCAACAACTCCTTATGAAGAGGCAACTTTATCTCCAAATAAATAACAATCGACTGCAATTGGTTACGGGCAAGAAACACTGACCAAACCAGCGAAACTCACATTGCTTTAGTTCCTGATTAGCAAATTTGCAGATGATACTAAGATTGGTGGAGTTGCAGATAGCAAGGAGGACCGTCAGACAATACAGCAACATATAGATAGATTGGAGAGTTAGGCAGAGAAATGGCAGGTGGAGTTCAATCCAGGCAGGTGCGAGGTGATGCATTTTGGAAGATCTAATTAAAGAGCGGGCAATACGGTCAATGGAAGAGTCCTGGGGAAAATTGATGTACAGAGAGGACTGGGATTTCAGGTCTATTGTACCCTGACGGTGGCAACGCAGGTCGATAGAGTGGTCAAGAAGGCATACAGCATGCTTGCCTTCATCGGACGGGGTATTGAGTACAAGAGTCGGCAGGTCATGTTACAGTTGTGTAGGACTTTGGTTCGGCCACATTTGGAATACTGCGTTCAGTTCTTGTCGCCACATTACCAGAAGGATATGGGTGCTTTAGAGACAGTGCAGAGGTGGTCCATCAGGATGTTGCCTGTTATGGAGGGTGCTAGCTATGAAGAAATGTTGAGTAGATTAGGATTGTTTTCGTTGGAAAGACGGAGGTTGAGGGGTGACCTGATTGAGGTCTACAAAATACTGAGAGGTATGGAGAGGGTGGATAGCAACAAGCTTTTTTCAAGAGTGGGGGTGCCAATTACAAGGGGTCACGATTTCAAGATGAGAGGGGAAAGTTTAAGGGAGATATGCGTGGAAAGTTTTTTACGCAGAGGATGGTGGGTGCCTGGAACGCTTTGCCAGCGGAGCTGGTAGAGGTGGGCACGATAGCATCATTTAAGATGCATCTAGACAGATATATGAACGGGCGAGGTACAGAGGGAAGTAGATCCTTGTAAAATAGGCGACAAGTTTAGATAAAGGATCTGGATCTGCTCAGGCTGGGAGGGCCGAAGGGCCTGTTCCTGTGCTGTGATTTTCTTTGTTCTTTTTCTTTTGAATAATATAGAAGTAGAATTAAGATTTGAGTTAATTCAAGCTGAATATCTAAAATACAGGTGATAGCGAATTCCAAAGAATTTCCAATCGGTGAGTGATCTCATGCACCTGGCCAAGCTGTTCCAGTACAGCTACAACACTGTCTTCTACTCGGCAATGTGGAAAATCGCCCAGGTGTGTCCTGTTCACAAAAATCAAGTGAAATCCAACCCAGCCAATTGCCGTTATCTCTGCCTACTCTCAGTCCTCAATAAAGGGATGGATGGGATCCTCATCAGTGCAACCAATCGGCACTTACTTCGCAATAACCTGAGCACTGACCTGCAGGTGGAATTCCGCCATGGTTTCTCCGTTCCTTACGTCATTACAGCGTTGGTTCAAACATGGACAAAGGAATTGCACTCCAGATGTGAGATGAGAGTTACTGCCGTTGACATCAAGGTCGCATTTTCTAGCTCATTACATCAATGAGCCCTAGCTAAACCAGTAATGATGGGAATTGGAGGGGGGTACACTCCACTGGTTGGAGTCATAGCTGGAAAAATGTAAGGTGGTTGTTGTGGTTTCACGGCAGTCATCCGAATCCGAGCGCATAACCTCTGGAGTTCCTCACAGTAGTCTCCTAGTCGCAACCATCTTCAACTGCTTCCTCGATGACCTCCATTCCCACATAAGTCCAGATGAAGGGATGATTACACGCTGTTCATCACCATTCGCGACTGCTCAGACACTGACGCAGTTCACGTGCAAATGCAGCAAGACCTGGACAATTTCAATGCTTGGGCTAACAAGTGGCAAATAGCATTTCCTCTACACAACCGCCAGGCAATGATCATCTCTTACAAGAGAGGATCTAACCATAGCCCGATGATATTCAATGGCATTACTCTCGCTGAATCCCCCGCTATCTACATCCTGGGGGTCGTCATTAACCACAAACCGAACTGGACTAGCCAATTTAATTCTGCAATTTGCAGAGCACGTCAGAGGCTGGGAATCCTGTGGCAAGCAAATCACCTCCTCAGTCCACATAGCCTGCCCATCGTCGACAAGGTACATGCCAAGAGCGTGATGGCATACTTCCCCACTTTCCTGGATGAGTGCAGCTCCAGCAACAGTCAAGCATCTCTGCACCGGGGGCAGCACGGTGGCGCAGTTGTTAGCACGGTAGCCTCACGGCGCCGAGGTCCCAGGTTCGATCCTGGCTCTGGGTCACTGTCCGTGTGGAGATTGCACATTCTACCCGTGTTTGCGTGCGTTTCGCCCCCACAAACCAAAGATGTGCAGGTTAGGTGGATTGGCCACGTTAAATTGCCCCTTAATTGGAAAAGTTTCATTGGTTACTCTAAAAAAATAAATTAAAATTTAAATCCCTGCACCATTCAGGACAAAGCAGTCCACCTTATCAGCGTGATTCCTACTTGGTCCAATTGATCTGACTGACATCGATATTACCGTTTCGGCGATTCTAACTGAGATTCATATACTCGTGCATAGGATTCCAACGTCCGTCCTTCAATATACGTGCCCTTGTCAGTGAGAATAGCACTCGTCTGGGCTTATCCTTCCTGCTCCATTGCTGCGACGCTGCCTTTGTTTTTTGGTGGACACCCGGAGCTGATCCACCTACTGGTGCCCGTCGGACCTCCTGTGGAACAACTGGTACTGAAGCAGACACCTCAGGACGAGCGTTCACTTGCGCCTCTCCTACATCACATGTTAGCGGCGACATGCCTGTGCACCAGACGCTTTTCACTGATTGACATGGTATGATCCGCTTTTCCCGGCAGATCTCTGGACAATAAGGGATACTTTACCGTGGTCAATTACCCTAACTTGCACATCTTTGAGACTGTAAGAGAAAACCCGAGCACCCGGAAGGAAATCCATGCGCTCACGGCAGAAAATACAGCCAGTCACCCAAGGTCGGAATCGAACCTGGGTCCCTCGGCCCTGTGAACACTGCTGAGCCACCGTGCCACCTGAACTCACCTGTGTTTATAATGTCTGTTGGGGAGGAGTGGGGTGAACGTTTACCATAATTACACCATATTATTTTCATTGGACTATCTGGACTATATATTATAATAATGCGGCTTAGGGGAGAGTCTTTCCATCAGCAGACACACATCCTCCAGCTTTCCATATCTGTCAAACATAGAAACAAAGAAAATAGGAGCAGTTAGAGGCCATTTGACCTTTCGACCCTTCTACACTATTCGTTCTGACCATGGCAATCAGCCAACTCCATATCCTAACCGCCTTCGCCCAAACCCGTTCATCCCCTTCGCTCCAAGTGCTACCTCGAACTTCTTGAAATCACACAATGATTTTGCCTCAGCTACTTTCTGTCGTTCCGAATTCCACAGCCTCACCTCTGCGTGTCTCTGCTCATCTCTGTCCTAAATGGTCTACCACGTAGCCCCAGACTTTGTTCCCAGATCTAGACACATCCACTGTCGGGAAAATCCTTTCAGCATCCACCCTGTCTAGTCGTGATAGAATGTTATCTGTATCTATGAGGTCCCTCCTGATTCTTCTGAACTCCAGCGAATACGATTCTAATCGAATCAATCTCTCCGCATACGTCGGTCCTGCCATCCCATCAGTCGGGAAATCTCCACTGCACTCGCTCCAGAACAAGTCTATCCTTCCGTAGATAAGGAGAACCAAACTGCTCACAATATTCCAGGCGTGACCTCACCAACACGCTATATAATTGAAGGGAGACAAAGGGCTCCTGCCGTCCAATCCTTTCGCTATGCAGGTCAACAGACAATTTGTCTTCTTTACTGCCTGCTGTCCCTGCAGAATTACCTTCAGCGACTGGTATACGATGACAGCCAGGTCTAGTTGCACATTCCTTTCTCCGAATTTATGGTCATTCCGCTAATAAGCCGCCTCCCGATTTTGCTGCCAACACGAATAATAATACAAATTAATAATAATCGTTATTATTGTCACAAGTAGGCTGACACTAACACTGCAATGAAGGTACAATGAAAATCCCTTAGTCGACACATTCCGGCGCCTGTTCGGGTACACTGAGGGAGAATTCAGAATGTCCAATTCACCAAAGAGCACGTCTTTCGGGACTTGTGGGAGGAAACCGGAGCACCCGGAGGAAACCCACGCAGACACGGGGAGAACGTGCAGACATCGCACAGGCAGTCACCCAAGCCGGGAATCGACCCTGGGACACTAGCGCTCTGAAGCAACAGTGCCAACCACTGTGCTACCGTACCGCCTCACAATTATCCAAATTACACTACATCTAGCATTCATTTGGCAACTCAATCGGCATGTCCAAATCACACTGCAGGAACCCCGTACAGCTCACAAGTCAACTCAACTTTGAGTCATCTGCAAATTTGGAGATATTACATTTCGTTCTTTTGTTTGCCCTGAGTGCTGAAATTGGGTGCATTTGAGTGCTATAGTGAGAGTTTGGGGACTGAGGGAGTGCTGAATTTGGGTGCATTTCAGTGCTATAGTGAGAGTTTGATGACTGAGGGATAATAAGGGTCCATCGTTATCTAACGTCCTGTCTTTCTTTTATTTAGTTAATTAAATTAAACGTTGCTGTTTGGTTTAGAAGAAGATGACTTATCAATCAGCTTTAAACAAATGTTCTACTTGTAGCTACTTGCAGCTTGAGCTTGTTAATTGGATAAGGCCAGTTTTCAGAGGCGAGATTCACAGTATAAAAGTGAGCCAGCTACAGTGGCGACTTTGTTTGCACTGAGTGCTGAATCTGAGTGCATTTGAGTGCTATAGTGAGAGTTTGGTGACTGGGAGTTAGATGAGGAGGGAGCAAGGTGCTCCTTTCATTTCATTTCCTACATTTCCTCAAAGAGAGATAAGGGAGCCGGGTGTTTACAGAGAGTGCAGCTGACTGGGAGCAGAGTCGGAGGGCGGAGGCCCAGTTGGTCCACAGGGCAGCTATATTCTGTAAGGTAAGAGGGGATGGAGGCTATGCATGCTCCTCCTGTAGGATGTGGGTAGTGAGGGATACCTCCGGTTTCCCCACTGTATATATCTGCGGGAAGTGCACCAAACTCCAGTTCTTCAGAGACTGTGTTAGGGAACTGGACCTGGAGCTGGATGAACATCGGATCATCCGGGAGGTAGAGGGAGTAATAGACAAGAGTTACAGGGAGGTAACCACACCCAAGGTACAGACCAAGAATAGCTGGATTATAGTCAGGGGAAAGAAAACGAACGGGCAGACATTGCAATGATCCCTCGTGGCCGTTCCCCTTAAAAACAAGTATACCATTTTGGATGTTGTTGGGGGATGATAACCTATAGGGGGAAGGCCCTAGCGGCCAGGTCTCTGGCACTGAGTCTGGCTCTGTGGCTCAGAAGGGAAGGGGGAGAATAGAAAAGCAATAGTAATAGGAGCCTCAATGGTTAGGGAAATAGATAGGATATTCTGTGGTCACGAGCGGGACTCCCGGAAGGTATGTTGCCTCGCGGGCGCCAGGGATGTCTCGGATAGTGTATTCAGGATCCTTAAGGAGGAGGGGGAGCAGTTAGAAGTCGTGGTGCACATTGGTATCAACGGCGTAGGTAGAAAAAGTGGTGTGGATGTAATAAACGAGTTTAGGGGGTTAGGCTGGAAGTTAAAAGCCAGGACAGACAGAGTTGTCATCTCTGGTTTGTTGCCGGTGCCACGTGATAGCGAGGCTAGGAATAGGGAGAGAGTGCAGCTGACCACGTGGCTGCAGGAACGGTGTAGGTGGGAGGGCTTCAGGTATTTGGATAATTGGAGCGCATTCTGGGGAAGGTGGGACCTGTACAAGCAGGACGGGTTGCACCTGAACCAGAGGGGCACCAATATACTGGGAGGGAGGTTTTCTAGTACTCTTCTGGAGGGTTTAAACTACTTGGGCAGGGGAATTGGAACCGGATTTGTAGTCCAGCATCTAAGGTAGTCGATATTCAGGACGTCAAAGCGTGTAATTAGGCAGTGGGGAAGGTAACACTGCAGGCACGGAGATGGGTTGAAGTGTGTATACTTCGACCCAAGAAACACCAGGAACAAAGTGGATGAACTCAAGGCAAGGATCGGTACTTGGGAGTACGATGTGGTGGCCATCACGGAAACTTGGATAGAAGAGGGGCAGAAATGGTTGTTGGAGATAGATGTTTCAATAAGATTAGGGAGGGTGGTGAAAGAGGTGGGGGTTGCATTGTTAATAAGAGATAGTACAACAGCTGCAGAAAGGCAGTTCGAGGAGGTATGCGTACTGAGGTAGTATGGGTTCAAGTGAGAAATAGCGAAGGAGCAGTCACCTTGTAGGGAGTTTTCTATAGGCCCCCCAATAGCAGCAGAGATGTGGAAGAACAGATTGGGAAACAGATTTTGGAAAGGTGCAGAAGTCACAGGGTAGTAGTAATGGGCGACTTCAACTTCCCAAATATTGAGTGGAAACTCTTTAGTTCAAATAGTTTGGATGGGGTGGTTTGTGTGCAGTGTGTCAAGGAAGGATTTCTAAAGCAGTATGTATATTGTCCGACCAGAGGGAAGGCCAAATTAGCTTTGGTACTTGGTAATGAACCAGGGCAAGTGATAGATTTGTTAGTGGGAGAGCATTTTGGAGATAGTGACCACAATTCTGTGACTTTCACTTTAGTAATGGAGAGGAATAGGTGCGTGCAAGTTTTACATTTGGGGGAAGGGTAAATAAGATTTTGTCAGACAAGAATTGAAGTGCATAAGTTGGGAACATAGGCTGTCAGGGAAGGACACAATTGAAATGTGGAACTTGTTCAAGGAACAGATACTATATAGAACATAGAAAACTTAGACAAATACAGCACAGAACAGGCCGCTCGGCCCACGATGTTGTGGCGAACCTTTTGTCCTAGATTAAACATCGAATTTACAGTGCAGAAGGAGGTCAACCGGCCCATCGAGTCTGCACCGGCTCCTGGAAAGAGCACCCTACCCTAGTCAACACCTCCACCCTATCCCCACAACCCAGCAACCCCACCCAGCACTAAGGGCAATTTTGGATACTAAGGGTAATTTATCACGGCCAAACCACCTAGCCTGCACATCTTTGGAGTGTGGGAGAAAACCGGAGCACCCGGAGGAAACCCACGCACACACGGGGAGGATGTGCAGATTCCGCGCACACAGTGAACCAAGCCAGAACCGAACGTGGGGCCCTGGAGCTGTTAAGCAATTGTGCTATCCACAACGCTATCGTGCTGCCCTTAAGAATAACTTCATCTACACTAGATCATTCTACCGTAGTCCATTCACCTATCCAATAGCTGCTTGAAGGTCCCGAATATCACTACGTGCCCTTGATCTGTATGCCCCTGTCAGGCAGGGACATACAGAAGCATACTTATGTAAGGCTGAGGAAACAAGGTTCAGGAAGGGCGCTGGAGGGATACAACTGAAGAAAGGGATTAGAAGAGCATAGAGAGGGCATAAAAAATCTTTGGCGGGTAGGATCAAGGAAAACCCCAAGGCCTTTTACACATATGTGAGCAATATGAGAATGACCAGAGCGAGGTAAGTCCGATCAAGGACAGTAGAGGGAGATTGTGTATTGAGTCTGAAGAGATATGAGAGGTCTTGAACGAGTAATTTTCTTCAGTATTTACGAATGAGAGGGGCCATATTGTTGGAGAGGAGAGTGTGAAACAGACTGGTAAGCTTGAGGAAATACTTGTTAGGAAGGAAGATGTGTTGGGCATTTTGAAAAACTTGAGGATAGAAAAGTCCCCCGGACCTGACGGGATATATCCAAGGATTCTATGGGAAGCAAGAGATGGAATTGCAGAGCCGTTGGCAATGATGTTTTCGTCCTCACTGTCAACACGGGTGGGACCAGGGGATTGTAGAGTGGCGAATGTCGTGCCCCTGTTAAAAAAAGGGACTAGCGATAACCCTGGGAATTACAGGCCAGTTAGTTTTACTTCGGAGGTAGGCAAAGTAATTGAAATACTACTGAGCACCTGGAAAGACACTGCTTGATTAGTGATAGTCAGTACGAATTTGTGAGGGGTAGGTCTTGCCTCACAAGTCTTATTGAATTCTTTGAGGAGGTGACCAAGCACGTGGATGAAGGGAAAGCAGTAGATGTAGTGTACATGGATTTTAGTAAGGCATTTGATAAGGTTCCCCATGGTATGCTTATGCAGAAAGTAAGGAGGCATGGGATAGTGGGAAATGTGGCAAGTTGAATAATGAACTGGCTAACCGATAGAAGTCAGAGAGTGGTGGTGGCTGGAAAAAATTCAGCCTGGAGCCCAGTTGCCAGTGGCGTACCGCAGGGATCAGTTCTGGGTCCTCTGCTCTTTGTGGTTTTCATTAATGACTTGGATGAGGGAGTTGAAGGGTGGTTCAGTAAATTTGCAGACGATACGAAGATTAATGGAGTTGTGGATAGTGAGGAGGGCTGTCGTCGGCTGCAAAGAGACATAGATAGGATGCAGAGCTGGGCTGAGAAGTGTCAGATGGAGTTTAATCCTGAAAAGTGTGAGGTTGTCCATTTTGGAAGGAGAAATATGAATACGGAATACAGGGTTAACGGTAGGGGTCTTGGCAACGTGGAGGAGCAGAGAACAGGCCCTTCGGCACTCCAAGCCACTGCCGACCATGCTGCCCGACTAAACTACAATCTTCCACACTTCCTGGGTATGTATCCCTCTATTCCCATACTATTCATGTATTTGTCAAGATGCCCCTTAAATGTCACCATCTTCCCTGCTTCACCTCCACCTCCGGTAGCGAGTTCCAGGCACCCACTACCCTCTGTGTTAAAAACTTGCCTCGTACATCTACTCTAAACCTTGCCCCTCTCATCTTAATCCTATGCCCCCTAGTAATTGACCCCTCTACCCTGGGGAAAAGTCTCTGACTGTCCACTCTGTCTATGCCCCTCATAATTGTGTAGACCTCTGTCAGGTCGCCCCTCAACCTCCGTCGTTCCAGTGAGAATAAACCGAATTTATTCAACTGCTCCTCATAGCTAATGCACTACATACCAGGTAACATTCTGATAAATCTCTTCTTCACCCTCTCTAAAGCCTCCACATCCTTCTGGTAGTGTGGCGACCAGAATTGAACTCTCTACTCCAAGTGTGGCCTAACTAAGGTTCTCTACAGCTGCAACTTGACTTGCCAATTCTTAAACTCAATGCCCCGGCCAAAGAAGACAAGCATGTCGTATGCCTTCTTGACTACATTCTCCACCTGTGTTGCCCCTTTCAGTGACCTGTGGAACTGTAGTCCTAGATCGCTCTGACCTTTAATACTCTTGAGGGTTCTACCATTCACTGTATGTTCCCTAGCTGCATTAGACCTTCCAAAATGCATTACCTCACATTTGTCCGGATTAAACCCCATCTGCCATCTCTCCGCCCAATTCTCCAAACAATCTATATCCTGCTGTATCCTCTGACAGTCCTCATCGCTATCCACAATTCCACCAACCTTTGTGTCGTCTGCAAACTTACTAATCAGACCAGTTACATTTTCCTCCAAATCATTTATATATACTACAAAGAGCAAAGGTCCCAGCACTGATCCCTGTGGAACACCACTGGTCACAGCCCTCCAATTAGAAAAGCACCCTTCCATTGCTACTCACTGCCTTCTATGACGTAGCCAGTTCTGTATCCAACTTGCCAGCTCACCCCTGATCCCGTGTGACTTCACCTTTTGTACTAATCTACCATGAGGGACCTTGTCAAAGGCCTTACTGCAGTCAATATAGACAACATCCACTGCCCTACCTGCAGCAATCATCATTGTGACCTCCTCGAAAAACTCTATCATGCTAGTGAGACACGACCTCCCCTTTACAATACCATGCTGCCTCTCACGAATACGTCCATTTGCTTCCAAATGTGAGTAGAACCTGTCTGGAAGAATTCTCTCCAGTAATTTCCCTCCCACTGAAGTAAGGATCACCGGCCTGTAGTTCCCTGGATTATTCTTGCTACCCTTCTTAAATAGAGGAACAAAATTGGGTATTCTCCAGTCCTTTGGGACATCACCTGAAGACAGTGAGTATCCACAGATTTATGTCAAGGTCTCAGCAATTGCCTCTCCAGCCTCCGTCAGTATTCTGGGGTAGATCCCATCAGGCCCTTGGGACTTATCTACCTTAATATTGTTTAAGACGCCCAACACCTCGTCTTTTTGGATCGCAATGTGACCCAGGCTATCTACACACCCTCCTCCAGACTCAACATATACCAATTCCTTCTCTTTGGTGAACACTGATGCAAAGAATTCATTTAGTGCCTCGCCCATTTCCTCTGGCTCTACACATAGATTCCCTTGCCTATCCTTCAGTGGGCCAACCCGTTCCCTGGCTACCCTCTTGCTTTTTATGTACGTGTAAAAAGCCTTGGGATTTTCCTTAACCCTATTTGCCAATGACCCCTTCTAGCCCTCCTGACTCCTTGCTTAATTTCCTTCCTACTGACCTTATATTCCACACAGGCTTCGTCTGTTCCGAGCCTTTTAGCCCTGACAAATGCTTCCTTTTTCTTTTTGGCGTGGCCTACAATACCTCTCGTTATCCAAGGTTCCCGAAAATTGCCGTATTTTTCCTTCTTCCTTACAGGAACATGCCGATCCTGAGTTCCTTTCAACTGACACTTGAAAGCCTCCCACAAGTCTTGAGTTGATTTGCCCTCAAACATCCGCCCCCAATCTACGTACTTCATTTCCCGCCTAATATTGTTATAATGAGCCTTCCCCCAATTTAGCACATTCACCCTAGGACCACTTATCCTTGTCCACCAGCACTTTAAAACTGACTGAATCGTGGTCACTGTTCCCGAAATGCTCCCCTACTGAAACTTCTACCACCTGGCCGGGCTCATTCCCCAATACCAGGTCCAGTAACACCCCTTCCCTCGTTGGACTGTCTACATATTTTTTTAAGAAGCCCTCCTGGATGCTCCTTACAAACTCTGCCCCGTCTAAGCCCCTGGCACTAAGTGAGCCCCAGTCAATATTGGGGAAGTTGAAGTCTCCCATCACCACAACCCTGTTGTTTTTACTATTTTCCAAAATCTGTCTCCCTATCTGCTCCTCTATCTCCCGCTGGCTGTTGGGAGGCCTGTAGTAAACCCCCAACATTGTGACTGCACCCTTCTTATTCCTGATCTCTACCCATATATCCTCACTGCCCTCTGAGGTGTCCTCCCGTAGTATAGCTGTGATATCATCCCTAACCAGTAGCGTAACTCCACCACCCCTTTTACATCCCCCTCTGTCCAGGCTGAAACATCTAAATCCTGGAAGTTTTAGCTGCCATTCCTGCCCTTCCCTCAACCAGGTCTCTGTAATGGCAACAACATCATAGTTTCAAGTACTAATCCAAGTTCTAAGCTCATCTTCCTTACCCGTAATACTTCTTGCATAAAAACATATGCACTTTAGGCCACCAGACCCGCTGTGTTCAGCAACTTCTCCATGTCTGCTCTGCCTCAGAGCCACACTGTCCCTATTCCCTAGTTCTCCCTCAATGCTCTCACCTTCTGACATTTTGCTACCGTGCCCACCCCCCTGCCATACTCCCGTTTGATACTTGCAAACCTCGCGGCCAGGATATTTATGCCTCTCCAGTTTAGATGCAACCCGTCCTTCTTATACAGGTCACACCTGCCCCGGGAGAGCTCCCAGTGGTCCAGATAACGGAAACAATCCCTCCTACACCAGCTGTTTAGCCACGTGTTTAGCTGCTCTATCTTCTTACTTCTAGCCTCACTGGCACAGGGAGTAATCCCGAGATTACAACCCTAGAGGTCCTGTCTTTTAACTTTCTGCCGAGCTCCCTGAACAGCTGTTGCAGGACCTCATGCCCCTTCCTGTTTATGTCGTTCGTATCAATATGAACAACGACCTCTGCCTGTTTGCCCTCCCCCTTCAGGATGCCCTCTACCCGTTCGGAGTCATCCTGGACCCTGGCACCAGGGAGGCAACATACTATCCTGGAGTCTCTTTCACGTCCACAGAAGCGCCTATCCGTGCCCCTGACTATAGAGTCCCCTATTACTATTGCTCTTCTATGCGTTGACCCTCCCTTCTGAACATCAGAGCCAGCCGTGGTGCTACTGCTCTGGCTGTGGCTGTTTTCTCCTGGTAGGCTATTCCCCCGACAGTATCCAAAGGGGTATACCTATTCGAGAGGGGGACAACCTCAGGGGATTCCTGCATTGACTGCCAGCCCTGTGTGGTGGTCACCCATTTCTCTGCCCGCACCTTGGGTGTGACCACATTTACATAACTGCTATCTATGACGCTTTCCGCCACCTGCATGCTCCTAAGTGCATCCAATTGCCGCTCCAACCGAACCATGCGGTCTGTGAGGAGCTCCAGTTGGGTGCACGTTCTGCAGATGAAGCCATCCGGGACGCTGGAAGCCTCCCGGACCTGCCACATCTCACAGTCAGAGCACTGCCCCCCTCGAACTGACATTGCGTCAATTAATTAGTAAATTAAAGTTAAAAGTTAAAATGTAAAACAAAGTAACTGTGAACTATCTGTTTCCTAGCACTAGATTTCTACTATAAATGTGAAAGCTAAATATAGTACTCTCCGATCTCTGGCTTAGATACCCCTCTAAATTATAATTAAGTAATTATGGTTAATTAGTTACCAATGCTGATTTTTAAAACATTTAGTGTAGATTCCCAACCAGCCACTCAGGTCACAGCTTTTCTGTGATGTCACTTCAATTGCCCCCACCCCCTCCCACACACACACACACACACACACACACACACACACACAATTTGAAAAGGCACTAAAAGTAAAAATGAGTAAAAATCATTTTCTTACCTTCCGAGTGACTTAGATGTTCTCAGGTTCTCGCCCTGACAGAGACTGCTCCTCCTCCGAACGGCTCTCGAAACTAGGCCGCGATATTTTTAAATCTCCGCTCCGACTCGCAGCTCCGGCGCTTTTTAAATCTCCGCTCCGACTCGCAGCTCCCGCGCTTTTTAAATCTCTGCCCCGACTCGCAGCTCCGGCGCTTTTTAAATCTCCGCTCCGACTCGCAGCTCCGGCGCTTTTTAAATCTCCGCTCCGACGCGCAGCTCCCGCGCTGTTTAAATCTCAGCTCCGACTCGCAGCTCCGGTGCTTTTTAAATCTCCGCTCCGACTCGCAACTCCGGTGCTTTTTAAATCTCCGCTCCGACTCGCAGCTCCAGTGCTTTTTAAATCTCCGCTCCGACTCGCAGCTCCCGCGCTGTTTAAATCTCCCCTCCGACGCGCAGCTCCCGCGCTTTTTAAATCTCCGCTCCGACTCGCAGCTCCCGCGCTTTTTAAATCTCCGCTCCGACTCGCAGCTCACGCGCTTGAAAATCTCCGCTCCGACTCGCAGCTCCCGCGCTTTTTAAATCTCCGCTCCGACTCGCTGCTCCCGCTCTTTTTAAATCTCTGCCCCGACTCGCAGCTCCCGCGCTTTTTAAATCTCCGCTCCGACTCGCAGCTCCCGCTCTTTTTAAATCTCCGCTCCGACTCGCAGCTCCAGCTCTTTTTAAATCTCCGCTCCGACTCGCAGCACCTGGGCTTTTTAAATCTCCGCTCCGATTCGCAGCTCCCGCGCTTTTTAAATATCCGCTCCGACTCGCAGCTCCAGCTCTTTTTAAATCTCCGCTCCGACTCGCAGCACCTGGGCTTTTTAAATCTCCGCTCCGACTCGCAACTCCCGCGCTTTTTAAATCTCTGCCCCGACTCGCAGCTCCCGCTCTTTTTAAATCTCTGCCCCGACTCGCAGCTCCCGCGCTTTTTAAATCTCTTCCCCGACTCGCAGCTCCCGCTCTTTTTAAACCTCTGCCCCGACTCGCAGCTCCCGTTCTTTTTAAATCTCCGCTCCCACTCGCAGCTCCCCCGCTTTTTAAATCTCCGCTCCGACTCGCAGCTCCCGCTCCTTTTAAATCTCCACTCTCACTCGCAACTCCCGCTCCTTTTAAACCTCCGCTCCGACTCGCAGCTCCCGCGCTTTTTAAATCTCCGCTCCGACTCGCAGCTCCCGCTCTTTTTAAATCTCCGCTCCGATTCGCAGCTCCCGCGCTTTTTAAATCTCCGCTCCGACTCGCGGCTCCCGCTCTTTTTAAATCTCCGCACCGACTCGCAGCTCCCGCTCTTCTTAAATCTCCGATCCGACTCGCAGCTCCTGCGCTTTTTAAATCTCCCCTCCGACTCGCAGCTCCCGCTCTTTTTAAATCTCCGCTCCGACTCGCAGCTCCCGCGCTTTTTAAATCTCCGCTCCGACTCGCAGCTCCCGCGCTTTTTAAATCTCTGCTCCGACTAGCAGTTCCGCTCTTTTTAAATCTTGCTCCGACTCGTAGCTCCCGCGCTTTTTAAATCTCTGAAGGATTACGGTGACTTGATACAAGTTTATAAGATGATATGGGGAATAGATAGAGTAGACAGTCAGTGGCTTTTCCACCGAGTGGAACAAACCATTACAAGCGGTTATATATGTAAGGTGAATGGTGTAAGATATAGAGGGGTTGTCAGATGTAGGTTCTTTACCCAGAGAGTAGTGGGGGCAAGGAATGCACTGCCTGTGGAGCTAGATGAGTCGAAACATTAAGGACCTTCAAGCGGCTATTGGAAAGGTACATGGATTACGGTAGAATGATGGGGTGTACATTAATTTGTTCCTATTCTGGGACAAAAGTTCGGCACAGCATCGTGGACCGAAGGGCCTGTTCTCCGCTGTATTTTTCTATGTTCTCTGTTAAGTGCCTTTCCCAGCTGTACGTGCCAGCCCCCAAAGAGCTCTCAGTGCTCGCCAGGAAAGCACCGTTAGTGCCCCCCAGCCAGAGCAGACAGTGCCCCTCACCGCTACCAGCCCTGCTAGTGCGCCCCAGAGTTCCCTGAATGCCCCAAGCCATCACTGACAGTGCACCCCATCCCTGCAAGTGACACGCCAGTGACCTTCCAGCTTCCCCCTTACCTGCCAGTTCCCCCCCCCCCAACAGCGCTGCCAGATCCCCCACTTCCATCCCTGCGAGCTAGCCCTGCCAGTGCTCTACACAGCCAGCCCTGCCAGTGACCCCAAGCTAAATCTGCCAGTGCCCCCCATCCAGACCTGCCACCCCCCCCCACCACAGTCAGACCTGCCATTGCCCCCCCCCCCCCCCCACCCCAGCCAGAACTGTTGCCCCCCGCCCCCACCCACGGTCGTGCCTCTGCAGGTCCCACCTGTCAGTCTGAATGCTGGCCGTTTTGTCAGTAATGTGTTCCGACTTCCTTTATTGGCTCACTCGGTTGTGTGTTTGTTTTTCGTTCTCCTCATTGCCGTCACGGTTATGTCAGGCAGTTCGAGAGAGATCCGATTGGCTGAGGTCATATTGAGCCTGAAGATGCACCTCCTAATTCGCTGCGAAGCTGTCGGTCAGCGGCTGGATGTCTTGATTGGCTGAGGGGTTGTTAGTCAGTTATATGTATTGATCAATTTAATAGTTGATGCAGCCGTATATTTCACCGCGATCTTGATCTGCTCCCTGAACCGCGACTGGGTCACCACATAAATAAACGTGTTTGTGCAGCAATTTAAATCCAGCAGCATGAATCCGACTTGCTGTGAATTATATTGAGGAAGGTTGAGGTAGTAAAATCCACTCACTTCGAGATAGGAACATTTAATAACAGACACGGTCCAGAGGAGAATGAAAGTTCCGGAGATGCTGAAGAGTAAAATCATTGACTTCCTTCTGCTCTCCATCTCTGGGTCGGTGCGATTGCCTCCCTGACTCTGAGCCCTCAGTGCCTTCCGGACCCGACTGGTGAGTAAAATGTGTCTGACTGTTAGAGCGTTGGTCAACAGGATTGAGAACAACGGCATCAATGGCATCCATTGAAATAGCTGAGGAGCTCAATAAGTACTTTGCGTCAGTCTTCACAGTAGAAGACATGAGTAATACCCCAACAATTCAGGAGAGTCAGGGGGCAGAGTTGAATATGGTAGCCATCAAAAAGGGGAAAGTGTAGAGCAACTAAGAGGTCTAAAAATTGATAAATCTCCCAGATGGGGTACATCCTAGAGCTGAAGAAATAGTGGAGGCGTATATATGATCTTTCAAAAGTCACTGGAGTCAGGGAAAGTCCCAGAGGATTGGAAAATCGCTGTTTTAACGCCCCTGTTCAAGAAGGGAACAAGGAATAAGATGGAAAATTATAGGCCAATTAGCCTAACCTCGGTTGTTGGCAAGATCCTAGAATCCATTGTTCAGGATGAGATTTCTAAATTCTTGGAAGTGCAAGGTCGGATTAGGACAAGTCAGCATGGATTTAGTAAGGGGAGGTCGTGCCTGGCAAACCTGTTCGAGTTCTTTGAAGAGATAACAAATAGGTTAGACCAAGGAGAGCCAATGGATGTTATCTATCTTGACTCCAAAAGGCCTTTGATAAGGTGCCTCACGGGAGACTGCTGAGTAAAATAAGGGCCCATGGTATTCGAGGCAAGGTACTAACATGGATTGACGATTGGCTGTCAGGCAGAAGGCAGAGAGTTGGGATAAAAGGTTCTTTTTCGGAATGGCAACCGGTGACGAGTGGTGTCCCGCAGGGTTCAGTGTTGGGGCAACAGCTGTTCTCTTTATATATTAACGATCTAGATGACGGGACTGGGGGCACTCTGGCTAAGTTTGCCGATGATACAAAGATAGGTGGAGGGGCAGGTAGTATGGAGGAGGTGGGGAGGCTGCAGAAAGATTTAGACAGTTTAGGAGAGTGGTCCAAGAAATGGCTGATGAAATTCATCGTGGGCAAGTGCGAGGTCTTGCACTTTGGAAAAAAGAATAGAGGCATGGACTATTTTCAAAACGGTGACAAAATTCATAATGCTGAAGTGTAAAGGGACTTGGGAGTCCTAGTCCAGGATTCTCTAAAGGTAAACTTGCAGGTTGAGTCCGTAATTAAGAAACCAAATGCAATGTTGTCATTTATCTCAAGAGGCATGGAATATAAAAGCAGGGATGTACTTCTGAAGCTTTATAAAGCATTAGTTAGGCCCCATTTAGAATACTGTGAGCAATTTTGGGCCCCACACCTCCGGAAGGACATACTGGCACTGGAGCTGGTCCAGCGGAGATTCACATGGATGGTCCCAGGAATGGTAGGCCTAACATACGATGAACGTCTGAGGATCCTGGGATTATATTCATTGGAGTTTAGGAGGTTGAGGGGAGATCTAATAGAAACTTACAAGATAATGAATGGCTTAGATAGGGTGGATGTAGGGAAGTTGTTTCCATTCGCAGGGGAGACTAGGACCCGGGGTCACAGCCTTAGAATAAAAGGGAGTCACTTTAGAACAGAGATGAGGATACATTTCTTCAGCCAGAGAGTGGTGGGTCTGTGGAATTCATTGCCACAGAGGGCGGTGGAGGCCGGGACGTTGAGTGTCTTTAAGACAGAAGTTGATAAATTTTTGATTTCTCGAGGAATTAAGGGCTATGGAGAGAAAGCGGGTAAATGGAGTTGAAATTGGCCATGATTGAATGGTGGAGTGGACTCGATAGGCCGAATGGCCTTACTTCCGCTCCTATGTCTTATGGTCTTATAGTCTTATATGTTCCACTCTGGTGAGGGACCCACATTCAGTCCAATTCTACACTGACAGATGCTTCCAGTAATACGTGTTCACTGATGTTAGATGTTCCACTCTGGTTAGTGAGCCACATTCCGTACAATTTTATCCTAACAGATACTTGCTGTAACACTTTTTCACTGCTGTCGGATATTCTACTCTGGCGAAATACCCACACTCATTGCAATTCTACACTGACAGATATTTCAGTGATACTTGTTCACTGCTGTGAGATATTGCACTCTGGTTAGTGATCTTCACTTAGTACAATTCTACCCTACCAGATACTGCTGTAACACATTTTCACTTCTGTCAGATATTCCACTCTGGTTAGTGATCCACACTGAGCACAATTGTACACTCTAAACCTCCCTTCAGAAAGATTGCCTGCACTGAGATCCAATCTACCATTATACACGATTCCACCCAATATAATAACTATTGATCTGAACTCCAGTGAGTTCAAAACAGAGGTTTATTGTCAGTGACGAATGGGATTCAAACCATAGACTTGTTTAAATATCTTTAACTGAAGTGAATTGCATCATTGATCAGGGCTCTGTGATAAAAGTGAACACGAGATCAGCATTAAACATTTTCAGTCACAGTTTAAAAATAGGGAGCCGTTCACACACAGATTTACACAACTGCAATGGTGACAGTCACTTACCAGGAACACCAACAATAGCAAGGATTGGTTAGACTAATTTATCAGCAATATCAATTGGATCAAGCATTTTCAGTGTGAAGTGATGTGTCTCTTCCTGCTGCTGGCAGTCTCTCTGTCTTTAACTCTGAGGTTATATATTCACAAAGCTATTAATTTAGACCCTGAGGAAATACCACAGGGTTATTGAGGTTGTAAATCATTTGACTTATTTTTAAAGATATTAACACACAGATTACGACATTGGGTCCAGCGAAAGAAAATATTACTTTTTGAGTGGGAGACCACTTCCTAAACACTAAACTGCGTTGATCACATTGATCAACTAACATCAACTGAAAAATGCTGCCCACTCAAACACCATCGGCCCCATGTCTACATCTCAGATTGTTTCGGTGATATCCGTCACCCGACTGTGACCATCCAGTAATTCAGTTCCAATTGTCAGCGTGTTTCTCTGGGTGGGTCCACTGCACTCTGGGATGTAGCTGCCTCTGTAACTGTGACCATTCAGTGATTCAGGTCCAATTGTCAGTGTGTTTCTCTGGGTGGGTCCACTGCACTCTGGGATGTAGCTGCCTCTGTAACTGTGACCATCCAGTAATTCAGTTCCAATTGTCAGTGTGTTTCTCTGGGTGGTTTCACTGCACTCTGGGCTGTAGCTGCCTCTGTCGCTGTGAACGTTCAGTGATTTGATTTTCAGTGCCTTCAGGGTGAGCATAAAAATCAAAGTTCAATGATTCGGAAATCTGGATCTGTTTTAAGTCCAAAGTAATTGATGACACACCCAAACCTGGTGCAGCTCCTCAAATTCAGCAAACATTTTGAATCATTGGAACCTCAGAAAATCCAGAGCCTGCAGCAGATACAAACTCATCACCTGATAGGGCACAACAAACATATACAGCTGGGAAAGCTAATAGCCCGTCTCTGACTTATACTGCCCATCCATCTGATACACACACACATAAACTGTTAGGGTGGCGGATTGGGATGTGGAGGAAAAGAGATGGTCAGTGAGATGTACTGAGAGAAGCTGGGGTGAGAGAGGAAGAGAGTGATCGCTGAAAGAGGGTGAACGTGAAAGAGGGTGGCAGAGAATAAGGGTGAGAGAGAACGAGGGTGGGAGAGAACTTGGGTGGGAGCAAATGAGGGTGAGAGAGAAAAGGATGAGAGAGAAAGAGCATGAGAGAGAAAGAGGGCGAGAGAAAGAGGATCAGAGTGAAAGAGGGTGAGAGAGGAGAGAGTGAGAGAAAAAGAGGGTGAGTGAATAGGGCGTTAATTTTTAGAGAGAAAGGGACGTGGAGTGAGTGGAGACATAGCAGGTTCGTGGACGAGGGAGGAAGATGGTGTGAGAAGAGTGATGTGCAGAATATTTCCATAACATTACAGAGATAGAACATAGAACATAGAACAATACAGCGCAGTACAGGCCCTTCGACCCACGATGTTGCACCGAAACAAAAGCCATCGAACCTACACTATGCCATTATCATCCATATGTTTATCCAATAAACTTTTAAATGCCCTCAATGTTGGCGAGTTCACTACTGTAGCAGGTAGGGCATTCCACGGCCTCACTACTCTTTGCGTAAAGAACCTACCTCTGACCTCTGTCCTATATCTATTACCCCTCAGTTTAAATTTATGTCCCCTCGTGCCAGCCATTTCCATCCACGGGAGAAGGCTCTCACTGTCCACCCTATCCAACCCCCTGATCATTTTGTATGCCTCGATTAAGTCTCCTCTTAACCTTCTTCTCTCCAACGAAAACAACCTCAAGTCCATCAGTCTTTCCTCATAAAATTTTCCCTCCACACCAGGCAACATCCTGGTAAATCTCCTCTGCACCCGCTCCAAAGCCTCCACGTCCTTCCTATAATGCGGTGACCAGAACTGTACGCAATACTCCAAATGCGGCCGTACCAGAGTTCTGTACAGCTGCAACATGACCTCCCGACTCCGGAACTCAATCCCTCTACCAAAAAAGGCCAACACTCCATAGGCCTTCTTCACAACCCTATCAACCTGAGTGGCAACTTTCAGGGATCGATGTACATGGACACCTAGATCCCTCTGCTCATCCACACTTTCAAGAACTTTACCATTAGCCAAATATTCCGCATTCCTGTTATTCCTCCCAAAGTGAATCACCTCACACTTCTCTACATTAAACTCCATTTGCCACCTCTAAGCCCAGTTCTGCAGCTTACCTATATCCCTCTGTAACCTGCTACATCCTTCCACACTATCGACAACACCACCGACTTTAGTATCGTCTGAAAATTTACTCACCCACTCTTCTGTGCCTTCCTCTAGGTCATTGATAAAAATGACAAACAGCAACGGCCCCAGAGCAGATCCTTGTGGTACTCCACTTGTGACTGTACTCCATTCTGAACATTTCCCATCAACCACCACCCTCTGTCTTCTTTCAGCTAGCCAATTTCTGATCCACATCTCTAAATCACCCTCAATCCCCAGCCTCCGTATTTTCTGCAATAGCCTACCGTGGGGAACCTTATCAAACGCTTTGCTGAAATCCATATACACCACATCAACTGCTCTACCCTCATCTACCTGTTCAGTCACCTTCTCAAATAACTCAATAAGGTTTGTGAGGCATGATCTATCCTTCACAAAGTATTGCTGACTATCCCTGATCATAATATTCCTATCTAGATGATTATAAATCTTGTCTCTTATAATCCCCTCCAAGACTTTACCCACTACAGACGTTAGGCTCACCGGTCTCTAGTTGCCGGGGTTGTCTCTGCTCCCCTTTTTGAACAAAGGGACCACATTTGTTGTCCTCCAGTCCTCTGGCACTATTCCTGTAGCCAATGATGACATAAAAATCAAAGCCAAAGGTCCAGCAATCTCTTCCCTGGCCTCCCAGAGAATCCTAGGATAAATCCCATCAGGTCCCGGGGACTTATCTATTTTAAGCCTGTCCAGAATTGCCAACACCTCTTCCATACGTACCTCAATGCCATCTATTCTATTAGCCTGGGGCTCAGCATTCTCCTCCACAACATTATCTTTTTCCTGAGTGAATACTGACGAAAAATATTCATTTAGTATCTCGCCTATCTCTTCAGACTCCACACACAGTTTCCCATCCCTGTCCTTGACTGGTCCTACTCTTTCCCTAGTCATTCGCTTATTCCTGACATACCTTTAGAAAGCTTTTGGGTTTTCCTTGATCCTTCCTGCCAAATACTTCTCATGTCCCCTCCTTGCTAGTCTTAGCTCTCTCTTTAGATCCTTCCTCGCTACCTTGTAACTATCCATCGCCCCAACAGAAACTTCACACCTCATCTTCACATAGGCCTCCTTCTTCCTCTTAACAACACATTCCACTTCCTTGGTAAACCACGGTTCCCTCGCTCGACGCCTTCCTCCCTGCCTGACCGGTACATACTTATCAAGAACACGCAGTAGCTGATCCTTGAACAAGCCCCACTTATCCAGTGTGCCCAACACTTGCAGCCTACTTCTCCACCTTATCCCCCCCCCCAAGTCACGTCTAATGGCATCATAATTGCCCTTCCCCCAGCTATAACTCTTGCCCTGCGGTGTATACTTATCCCTTTCCATCATTAACGTAAACGTCACCGAATTGTGGTCACTGTCCCCAAAGTGCTCTCCTACCTCCAAATTCAACACCTGGCCTGGTTCATTACCCAAAACCAAATCCAACGTGGCCTCGCCTCTTGTTGGCCTGTCAACATATTGTTTCAGGAAACCCTCCTGCACACACTGTACAAAAAACGACCCATCTATTGTACTCGAACTATATCTTTTCCAGTCAATATTTGGAAAGTTAAAGTCTCCCATAATAACTACCCTGTTACTTTCGCTCTTATCCAGAATCATCTTCGCCATCCTTTCCTCTACATCCCTAGAACTATTAGGTGGCCTATAAAAAACTCCCAACAGGGTGACCTCCCATTTCCTGTTTCTAACTTCAGCCCATACTACCTCGGAAGAAGAGTCCCCATCTAGCATCCTCTCCGCCACCGTAATACTGCTTTTGACTAGCAGCGCCACACCTCCCCTCTTTTGCCTCCTTCTCTGAGCTTACTAAAACACCTAAACCCCGGAACCTGCAACATCCATTCCTGTCCCTGCTCTATCCATGTCTCCGAAATGGCCACAACATCGAAGTCCCAGGTACCAACCCATGCTGCCAGTTCCCCTACCTTGTTTCGTATACTCCTGGCATTGAAGTAGACACACTTCAAACCACCTACCTGAACACTGGCCCCCCCTCGTGCGACGTCAAATCTGTGCTCCTGACCTCTATACTCTCATTCTCCCTCACCCTAAAACTACAATCCAGGTTCCCATGCCCCTGCTGCATTAGTTTAACCCCCCCCCCCCCCCCCACGCAAAGAGCACTAACAAATCTCCCCCCCCCAGGATATTTGTGCCCCTCAGGTTCAGATGTAGACCATCCTGTCTGTAGAGGTCCCATCTTCCCCAGAAAGAGCCCCAGTTATCCAGAAATCTGAATCCCTCCCGCCTGCACCATCCCTGTAGCCACGTGTTTAAATGCTCTCTCTCCCTATTCCTCATCTCACTATCACGTGGCACGGGCAACAACCCAGAGATAACAACTCTGTTTGTTCTAGTTCTGGGATTCCATCCTAGCTCCCTGAAAGCCTGCCTGACATCCTTGTGCCCTTTCCTACCTATGTCGTTAGTGCCAATGTGGACCACGACTTGGGGTTGCTCCCCCACCCCCCTAAGGACCCGGAAAACACGATCCGAGACATTACGTACCCTTGCACCTGGGAGGCAACATACCAAACGTGAGTTTCTCACGCTCCCACAAAATCTCCTATCTGTGCCCCTGACTGTAGAGTCCCCAATTACTAATGCTCTGCTCCTCTCCCCCCTTCCCTTCTGAGCAACAGGGACAGACTCCGTGCCAGAGGCCCGTACCCCATGGCTCACCCCTGGTAAGTCCCCCCCCCCACAAGTATCCAAAGCGGTATACTTGTTTCTCAGGGGAACGACCGCAGGGGATCCCTGCACTGACTGCTTTTTCCCAGTCCCTCTTACAGTTACCCCCCTATCTCCAAGATGACAACTCTGCCTCACATATCTCGAGTGTTAGTGAGTAAATGAGGCGATTGGGTGGGAGAGTGAGTCAGAGACTGAGCGGGATAGAGTGAGGGAGAGAGTGTTGGAGGATGATAGCGATTTCATAGAATTTACAGTGCAGAAGGAGGCCATCGAGTATGCACCGGCTCTTGGAAAGAGCACCCTACCCAACCTCCACCCTATCCCCATAACCCAGTAACCCCACTCAAAACTAAGGGCAATGTTGGACACTAAAGGCAATTTATCACGGCCAATCCACCTAACCTGCATCTGTTTGGACTGTGGGTGGAAACCGGAGCACCCGGAGAAAACCCACGCAGACACGGGGAGAACGTACAGACTCCACACAGACAGTGACCCAAGCTGGGAATCGAACCTGAGACGCTGGCGCGGTGAAGCAATGATGCTAACCACTATGCTACCGTGCAGCCAGAGAGCTAGGGTGAAAGAGAGAGACAATGTGAAGTTCAGAGTGAGAGAAGAGTGAGCGAGAGTAAGGGGAATGATAGAGAGTGAAGGGGAGAGAGAGAGGGAGAAATTGTGGCTGAGAGTGATAGAGTGAGGAGGAAGAGAGAGGAGCTGAGGTTGAGAGTGAGATAACGTGAGGGATAGAGAGGTGAGAACAGCTGTGGGGAGAGAGGTAGTTTTCCTATGACGAGATGTGGTGTGTGAACGAGAGGGTGTAACTGTGAGGGCGAATGTGTGGGCGAAGCAGAGTGATGGAGGGAGTAAGTTTCAAAGAGGGATTGCATGTGAGAGACTGGGCGTGTGCAAAAGGCTGACTGTGCAAATGTTGGAATTGAGTGTATGTGAGTGAACTTGCAAGAGGAAGAGCATGTCTAAATATGTGAGAGGGGGGATTGTGGGATATGGAGAGTGAAGGAGAGAGGGCTGAAAAGTGGGAAAGAGAGGCGGAGTAAGAGAGGGAGGGAGTGTGAGAGAGAGTGCGAGGGAGGAAGAAATATGAGACAGAGGGACTGTGTGAGGGAGAGAGAGTGTGAGAAGGAAAGTGTGTTAGAAAGGGCGGGAGCGTAATTGAGGGAGAATGTGAGAGAGGGAGACAGTGTGAGACAGGAAGGGAGCCTTCCACCAGGGTTCTCCGCGCCCCAAGTTGTGCACCCCCCTGTTTATGCCCCTCCAATTTTATTCCCCCCCATTTTATTCTCTCCCCCATTTTAATTCCGTCCACCTTTTATCCCCTCCCCCGCCCTAATTTTTTCCCCGCAATTTAATTCCCTCCCTCCAATTTTGACCGCACCCAATTATGCCCCCGCAAATTTGCCTCCCCCCGCAGTTCTGCCCCCCCTCGCAGTTTTGCGACCCAAACTTTGCCCCCCACCCCATTTTTGTAACCAAACTCCCCCCCCCCAATTTGCCTCCCGCAAATGTTGCCCCCCTAATCCCCACCGAATATTGCCACCCCCAACCTTTCCCCTCAGCTTCCCCCAAAACATTTTGCCCGTCCCTAAGTGTTGTCTCCCTCAATTGTGCCTCCCCCAATACCCCACGCTATTTTGCTTCCCCCGGATTTCCCCCCCGCAAATCTGGACCCACAATTGTGCCCCAAATTTTGCCACCCAGTTTCGCCTCCCCAGATTTTGCGACCCCCAATTACCGCCCTGCAAACCCCCCCCCCAATTTTGCCCCTCCCATCACCCCCAATTTTGCTGCCGTGAATTTTGCGACCCCTATTGTCGACCCCCGCAATCCAACCAAATAATCCCACCCCAATTCCACCCAATTCTAGCCGACGAAATGTTGTCCCTCCCAAAAGTTAACCATCCCAATTTCGCACACCAGATCCCCCCTATACAGTTTTGCCCCCACAAATATATTGACCCCACAAAATGTATTCCCGCCCCAAAATACCCCACCCCTTTGAGTGACAATTCCACAGGCCTATTATGAATAACAAAGGCACATTGACATTTATTATTTTTCTCTCAGGTTATAGCTCGTGTCTGAGAATTCCTCACCGAGGAAAGATTCTCTTTGTGACCTCCAAGCTTCAAAATTAACTCTTCTTGGGGAAAGAAAGAGAGTCATGGAAAATGATTAAAGCAAATAAGTATTGAAATTAGGAGATACAGCAAGGTGCCTGTGCTCCTCTCACTTTAATAGTCACAATCTCAGTTTTACAAAATCCATTTTATAAACACGGCAAGACAATGGAACAGTTTATTTTTTTAACAACGCATCAAAGCATCCAGAGCCCGGATAGTAACTGAATTATGGAGACCCTCTTCCTTCCCACGGCCTGTGTGTCACTCCTGTTTAACCTCCCCCTCCCATTCACTGCCCCCACTGACTCTGACACCCTTCTGACACCCCATAACCCCACCCTCTCTGATCCCGTAACTTCGCACACTCTGCCCCGCCTACGCTCTCCCTCTCTGTCTCCAATTATGGGCCACGGTTAACAGAACATTAAATGATTTCCTGGAGTCCACCTGACCAACAATATTGAATAGATTTTGGTTTTGGGGAGCACAATGGCCAACTTTACCGGTGTGATGCAACAGAGAACTAAACGTATTTTTAAAACAAAACAATGTTTAATCTATGAATCCAGTTAAGGTTTTATAAACCCGCAGCAAACAGCTTACCAACTACCAACACTGATAACCCCCCAAAAAGATACAAAACGCTATAGGTAACTCATAGTAACTTTCCTAATAAATTCCGTAAGTCATAAAACCCTCTTTAACGAAGACAGTAGGTTTGCATTCCTTACAGAAACAGGTATTACTTTGAAATCATCAAGTGATCTGGAGACATTCTTTAGCTTGCAGAGAGAGAGATCAATGCACACATCTGCTTGGTTTGAATGCAGCTCTCCATCTGAAAGCGAAACTAACCACAGAGCCAAAACAGCTTTCACCACAAAGCGAAAGTAAAAAGCATAGCAGACTCCAGCTCCACCCACACAATGACATCACTGCAGCCATTTGATAAAGCACACTTTTCTTAAAGAGACTCACACATGACACCCCCCCCCCCACCCTCTTCCCCTCTGATATAAAATCCTCTTTCCCTCTGACTCCCCCACCCTCTTTTATCATGCTCCCCCTGCCCTTTAACACTCTGACTCTTCCCCACTGACCACCCTTCCTTCTTCCCCTTTGGCCTTCCCGCTCTGACTCTTCCCATACCACGTCTCCTCTGTCTCCCCTCTATCCTCTCGCTCTCTGCCTCTCCCGAGCCACTTCCCCTCTGTCTTCCGCTCCTCTCTGAAGCTCTAGCTCTCCCTACACTCCCCCTTCTACCCCCCAACCCACTCACACTCTTACTCACCCCTATCGTTTCCCATTGTCACTCCTTTGTAACCTTTCCCGCGACTTCTCCCTATCCTCTTGCCCTCTCAATCCCACCTATTCTCTCGCCCTATGGGTCTCCTCACCCCCTGCCATCTGACTCCCTCTACCCTCTCCCCCTCTGGCTCACCCCAACCCTCACACACTCTGACTCCCCCTACCCTCTCCTCCACTGACTGCCCTCTTCACTCTCCCTCTCTGACTCACTCTACCCTCTCCCCCTCTGATTTCCTTCTGCACTGTCCCCCTCTGAGTCCCCTCCACCCTCTCCCCGCTGACTGCACCTACTTCCCCTTATGACTCCCCTACACTGTCCCCCACTGTCTCCCCTCTCCCCCTCTGACACCCCTCCACCGTCTCCCCTCTGGCTGCCCCTACTTCCACCCCCCCCCCCGACTCTCCCTACCCTCTCCTTTTATGACTTCCATCTATAATTTCACCGTCTGACACATCCCCTACCCGATACCCCTCTATCGACCCTAAGACTTCTCCTCTGAGTCACCCTTCCCTCCCCCTCTCTGACTGTTGATTTCGCTCCAGATATTGGGAACTGGGGACTGACTCCACACTGGAGGCCAACATGAGACCATACGTTATGGGAACAGAATTAGGCTATGAAAGTGAAATATAGAAATAAATGGCTGCAAAGGGAGAGAGGGAAAGTTGGATTGACAGAGGCAGATATATTTTACCCCTCCAGATATCAACCAAATGCCACCGCCCTGTCTACAACACAAACATCACTCTGGGATTGAGGACAAGACTTTTCCCATGTCCAGCACTGTTAATTTCAACTCAACTCCCTCAAAACATGTCGATGCTTTACACCAAATGGCTACTGTTTTTTTTAAATTATGTGGTTATCAGTTGCAATTCAGGAAAGACGCAGGTCATTGATGCAAAGCAGGATGCCATTGGCAGCAAAGCGATAATATTAGTTAAGAACAACCGTACGGATTGCAAGGGGGTGGGCAGCCCGGCAGAATAGTGGGGAGCACTGTTCCATCACAGCGCCAGTGTCCCAGGTTCGATCCCGGCTTGAGTCACTGTCTGCATGGAGTCTGCACGTCCTCCCCGTGTCTGCGTGTATTTCCTGCGGGTGCTCCGGTTTCGTCCCACGACTCCTGAAAGATGTGCTGTTATGTAATTTGGACATTCTGTATTCTCGTTCTGTGTCCCCGAACTGGTGCCGGAATATGGGGACGAGGTAATTTTGACAGTAATTTCATTGCAGTGTTAATGTATGCCTGCTTGTGACGATAAGAGTTTATTATTATTCCGCCAGGCTCGTGCCTGGTGCAATCCTTCCACCCCACCCCCTGAAAGCCATGGGTATTCCGAGTTTGGAAACACATCCGCTCTGTCCCCTCTTTACACTGGCAACGCCCATTCCTTTGGGAGACATTTTAAAAATCACCCTCCCCAGCCTTTATTTCACCATTTTAAATTAAGGCTGTGCTGTGGCCATCGTTTATATTTACCAATGATTCACATTCAGAACTCAGAAACATTTGGAAGTCAATACATCGGTGTTTACAGTGGCAACGCACAGTCAGATTCCACAACCTGGCCCAAGAGGGACACAGGCGCAAAGGAGAACACCCCAGAACATTTGCTTATCTGCCAACAAACAGCCCCTGCTTACTCCACTTCAATTTTCCCCTGAAACTCGCACAGCAAGATCCCAGAATTGAGGTATGAGCCAAAGTTGAAGACAGGTGTTTTGGAGTTGAGAATTTATTAAATATCTTCGATGGGCCGAATGACCACCTTATACACTGTAAATTCCATGATTCTATTTTCTAAAAAACAAACGGACAGATTCAGCCTGATTTACATAGAAACATGTCCCCATCAGGTTTTGTTGATACAATCAATGAGTTGTACAGTACAGAACAGGCCCTTCGGCCCATCAAGCCTGCAGCGTCACTTCAGGTGCTCATCTAAGTTATTTTGAAAGATTGTGAGGTTTCCATCCTCAATTCAGACAGTTAGTTCCATATCCCCCCCCCCACCCCCGCCCCCCAACTTCATGGTGAAATTTCTTTCCACAAATCGCCTGAAAATGATGCTCCCTTGTTATTGATCCTTCAGCTGAGGGGGATGGCTGTTGCTATCCATCCCGTCCATGTCACTCATAAACTTATACAGCTCCTCTCTCACTCTTCTCCGTTCTAAGGAAAGCAACCCGAGCTTATCCAGCCGCACTCCTGAAGATAAAACACCACTATTCTTAGAACTTCCCATGGACCAAAAAGGGTCAAAAAGATATTCTAAATGCTGAACAAGGATATTCACTCCTTGAGTCCTCTGCAGGCTTAAGTAGGTGCTATTCAGGACAAACTAGTGTTTCAAGTTATCCCCGGAATAACCTATATCTTCACAGAATGTTTCGCCGACTTACCACTTAGTAGCTTCGATGCTTGGCCCCGCCTTTCTAAGAAAGAAAGACGTTGTAATAACCAGTATTTCAGGTTACGTTTAATTTTGAACTCCCATTATTTTACTTCAAAAAGATAGCATCACCCTTCTTAAAACCAGTAAAAAGATCTTGCTTCTGGATTTCCCGTGCGGGGTGATTAGATCTCCGGGGCCTCCTTGACAATCTTTCTTCTCTATTTGGTGATTTTCTCCTGGTTTATTCGCTCCCTTCTTCGGTTTCCATGTTCAGCCCGTCCCATGTACCAAGGCTGCTATGAGAGTTGAATGTCTGGCCAGGAGAGATTTGGAGTATTTATTGTCCTTCAAACCATTTCACTGACTATAGAGGAGGCTTTGGTGTACGCTACGATCTTAGCTGGCTGCGTCTTCGAGAGAAGCAGTCAGCTGCAGTGACCTATACGATAGTAAACACAACAGTTTTCTCTAGATCTCCACTCTTAACTGGTGTGATATAGTTTCTATTATTCGCAAATAAACATTATTTCAAGTCATTCAAACGTAAGATTCTGGCAATTCCAATCAATTGTTCGCTAAATATAATTCACTTCTATCAAAGGATGAAGAACTTGTTTTCTCTGTGTAAAAACGTTATTCTTTCAGAACTTCTTTGATTCGAACGAAAGGTATCAGGTTGCAGCATGAGCTCTTTCGAGCTGTTATCTCCATGCCTGTGTGTGTGCAGCCTAAACATTTGGCTGCTGTTAACCCTTTGATGGACTATTGCTTTATCATTTTTAAGTATTTAATTACATTTACGTTTATAGCATCTTTTCCTATTATTTTGCTTTTTCTCATGTCTCTTTGGATTTTATCATCAAACCTTCATGCTTCAAATCACATCTTTCCAATTTTACTTCACACCCCCTCTTGGCATTTGAAACATAACCTTAATCCTCTGCTAATTGTAATCCCGTCGATATCCCACATATTGATGGTCACCTGATCCCCATCTAATCGCTCCTACTAACATAAATCCCTGCTCCCTGTTTTCCTTATGTAAGTGTCCTGATTCTAAATCGTGCATCAAAATCAATTGTAAATTCATACATATCTCACAGCAGTGTTGATAGCCATTCTAATCCTGAATTCCAATCACGGTGAACCATAGTCTTACCTGTAAAGGTAGGTAACGCAATAGCCATATGCGTGCGTTCCACTACCTCCAAAACATATTACCTCCTTGGTGTACAGCACCGTAGACGCTTACTCGTGTCCCATAGGAACAGCATAGAACTTACACAATCCGAAACAAAAAAAGTATTTTGTCCATCACTGAACATAAGAACTAGAAGCAGGAATAGGCTACCTGGCCCCTCGAGCCTGCTCCACCATTCAATGAGATCATGGCTGATCTTTTGTGGACTCAGCTCCACTTTCCGGCCCGAACATCATAACCCTTAATCCCTTTATTCTTCAAAAAACTATCTATCGTAATAGAACATAGAAAATACAGCACAGAACAGGTCCTTCGGCCCACGATGTTGTGCCGAACCTTTGTCCTAGATTAATCATAGATTATCATTGAATTTGCAGTGCAGAAGGAGGCCATTCGGCCCTTTGACTCTGCACCGGCTCTTGGAGAGAGCACCCTACCCAAACTCAACATCTCCACCCAACACCAAGGGCAATTTTGGACACTAAGGGCAATTTATCATGGTCAATCCAGTTCGTTATCCAATTGGCCAAATTTCCCACTACCCCATGCCTCCTTACTTTCTGCAGAAGCCTACCATGGGGAAACTTATCAAATGCCTTACTAAAATCCATGTACACTACATCCACTGCTTTACCTTCATCCACATGCTTGGTCACCTACACAACGAATTCAATAAGACTTGTAAGGCAAGACCTACCCTTCACAAATCCGTGCTGACTATCCCTAATCAAGCAGTGTATTTCCAGATGCTCAGAAATCCTATCCTTCAGTGCCCTTTCCATTACTTTGCCTGCCACCGAAGTAAGACTAACAGGCCTGTAATTCCCAGGGTTATCCCTAGTCCGTTTTTTTAACAGGGGCACGATATTCGCCACTCTTCAATCGCCTGGTACCACCCCTGTTGACAGTGATGACGAAAATATCATTGCCAACGGCTCTGCAATTTCATCTCTTGCTTCCCATAGAATCCTTGGATATATCCGGCAGGCCCGGGGGACCTGTCTATCCTCACGTTTTTCAAAATGCCCAACACATCTTCCTTCTAAACAAGTATTTCCTCGAGCTTACCAATCTGTTTCACACTGTCCTCTCCAACAATATCGCCCCTCTCATTTGTAAATACAGAAGAAAAGTACTCGTTCAAGACCTCTCCTAACTCTTCAGACTCAATACAAAATCTCGCGTTACTGTCCTTGATCAGACCTACCCTCGCTCTAGTCATTCTCATATTTCTCACATATGTGTCAAAGGCCTTGGGGTTTTCCTTGATCCTACCCGCCAAAGATTGTTAATGCCCTCTCTTAGCTCTCCTAATCCCTTTCTTCAGTTCCCTCCTGGCTATCTTGTATCCCTCCAATGCCCTGTCTGAACCTTGTTACCTCAGCCTTACATACGTTTCCTTTTTCCTCTTAACAAGACATTCAATCTCTCTTGTCAACCATGGTTCCCTCACTCGACCATCTCTTACCTGCCTGACAGGGACATACATATCAAGGACACCAAGTACCTGTTCCTTGAACAAGTTCCACATTTCACTTGTGTCCTTCCCTGACAGCCTATCTTCTCAACTTATGCACTTCAATTCTTGTCTGACAACATCGTATTTACACTTCCCCCAATTGTAAACCATGCCCTGTTGCACGTACCTATCCCTCTCCATTACTAAAGTGAAAGTCACAGAATTGTGGTCACTATCTCCAAAATGCTCCCCCACTAACAAATCTATCACTTGCCCTAGTTCATTACCAAGTACTAAATCCAATAATGCCCCTCCTCTGGTCGGACAATCTACATACTGTGTTAGAAAAGCTTCCTGGACACACTGCACAAACACCACCCCATCCAAACTATTTGATCTAAAGAGTTTCCACTCAATATTTGGGAAGTTAAAGTCACCCCTGGCTCCTATCCTGTGACTTCTGCACATTTGCAAAATCTGTTTCCCAATCTGTTCCTCCACATCTCTGCTACTATTGGGGGGCCTATAGAAAATTACTAACAAGGTGACTGCCCCTTTCCTATTTCTGACTTCAACCCATACTACCTCATTAGGGTGATACTCCTCGAACTGCCATTCTGCAGCTGTTATACTATCTCGAATTAACAATGCCACCCCCCCCCCCCACCTCTTTTACCACCCTCCCTAATCTTATTGAAACAGCTAGAACCAGGAACCTTCAACAACCATTTCTGCCCCTCTTCTATCCACGTTTCCGTGATGGCCACCACATCGTAGTCCCAAGTACCGGTCCATGCCTTAAGTTCACCCACCTTATTCCTGATGCTTGGACCGACCATATTCCTGATGTTGTCTTAAAACATTTAATGAAGGAGCCTCCACTGCTTCCCTGGGGAAGGAATTCCATAGATTCACAACCCTTTCGGTGAAGAAGTTCCTCCTAAACTCAGTCCTAAATCTACTTCCCCATATTTTGAGGCTATGCCCCCTAGTTCTGCTTTTACCCGGCAGTGGAAACAACCTGCCCGCATCTATCCTATCTATTCACTTCATAATCTTATATGATTCTGGAAGATTCCCCCTCATCCTTCTAAATTCCAACGAGTACAGTCCCAGTCTACTCAACCGCCCCTCGTAATCCAACCCCTTCAGCTCTTGGATTAACCTAGTGAATCTGTTCTGCACACCCTTCAGTGCCAGTACGTCCTTTCTCAAGTAAGGAGACCAAATCTGAACACAATACTCCGGGTGTGGCCTCACTAACACCTTATTCAATTGCAGCGCAACATCCCTAGTCGTAAACTCCATCCCTCTCGCAATGAAGGACAACATTCCATTTGCCTTCTTAATCACCTGTTGCACCTGCAAACCAACATTTTGCGACGCATGCACTAGCACATCCAGGTCTCTCTGCACAGCAGCATGTTTTAATATTTTATCAGTTAAAGAATAATTCCTTTTGCTGTTATTCCTCCCAAAATGGATAACCTCACATTTGTCAACATTTTATTCCGTCTGCCAGACCCTAGCCCATTCACTTAGCCTATCCAAATCCCTCTGCAGACTTCCAGTATCCTCTGCACTTTTTGCTCTACCACTTATCTTAGTGTCGTCTGCAAACTTGGACATATTGCCCTTGGTCCCCAACTCCAAATCATTTATGTAAATTGTGAACAGTTGTGGGCCCAACACTTTACTTGAGCATCCAGCCCATTCTACATAACAGTTCAATGCATTTCCAAATAAAAATTTGTCCAACCCCTCCTTAAGTTTTCGAACTCTCCCAGCATCCAATGCACTCTGGGGTAACAAATTCCACAGATTCACAACCCTTAAGGATAAATAGATTCTCCTCAATTCCGTTTTAAATTTTAGGCCTCTTATCCTAAGACGATGACCTCTCGTTCTAGAACGCTCCACAGAATGAAGCATCCGCTCCACGTTCACATAATCCATACCTTTTATCTTCTTGTTTACCTGAATTTGGTCTCCACTTAATCGTCATAACCCAAGGGGCTAGTAGCCTAAACTGTTCAATCTCTCTTCATAAGACAACCCCTCATCTTTGGAATCTAGTTACTTTCTCTGAACTGCTTACAGTGCCACTACAACTTTCCTCAAATAAGTCAACCAAAACTGTGCTCCATGCTCCAAGTGTGAAACCCTAGCGTTTATTGTTACAAGTAGGCTTCAAATGACGTGACTGTGAAAAGCCCCTAGTCGCCACATTCCGGCGCCTGTTCGGGGAGGCTGGTACGGGACGATTGGTCACCAATGCATTGTATAGTTGCAACACACCTTTATCTTTCCACTAGATTCCATGACCTATAAATGCCAACATTCCATTCATTTTCTTTATTATCTGCTGTACCTGAATGCTACTTTTCTGTGACTCTTGAATGAAGACCCCCAGCTCCCTCTGCAACGGAACATGCAAAGGTCTCTCATAATTTACTTAACAAACGAGAGAGAGTGTGTCGGATACAGAGTTTGTGCGTGTGAGACAGAGCGAGAGAGGGAGAGGGAGAGAGAGAGAGAGAGCGTGTGTGAGAGATAGATAGATAGAGTGTTAGAGACAGAGTGAGAGATTGTCCTTTGTCTGACGCTACAATCGGGAAAAGCTTTGTCTCTCACTCTCTCTCGGGCTCTTTGTCCCTCAGTCTCTGTCTCTCGCTCTTTTTCTCACGTGCTATGTCTCTGCTTTTCTCTCGCATGCTCTCTCTCTCTCGCATGCTTTGTGTCTCTCTCTCACTTTTTCTCTTTCTATCCCTCCATCTCTCTCTCGCATGCTCCGTCTATTTCTCGCTCTTTCACGCACTGTCTCTATCTCACTTGAAAACGAAAATCGAAATGAAAGTGGGCTACAAATGAAGTTGCTGTGAAAATTCATAGTCGCCACATTCCAGTGCCTGTTCGGGGAGCCTGGTGCGGGAATTGAACCGTGCTGCTGGCCTGTCTTGGTCTGCTTTCAACGCCAGCGATTTAGCCCTGTGCTAAACCAGTCCCGTACTTGCGTACTGTTCGGGAACTGTTGTAAAATCCTCCTCTGCTCTGCGTTGCATTTTTTTCAAATCCTGCCCGGACTGCAGTTAATTTACAGTCTTATTGCGAGCTGCTGCCACAGTGGGATTTCCGCCAGCACTGCAGATTGTGATACATAGAACATAAAATATAGAACATAGTACAGTACAGCAGAGGACAGGCCCTTCGGCCCACGAAGTTGCGCCGGCCATTTATCATAATCTTAGATCAAACTAATCTACACCCATTCAATTTACTGCTGTCCATGTGCCTGTCCAAGAGTCGCTTAAATGTCCCGAATGACTCTGACTCCACCACCTCTGTTGGCTGTGCATTGCACACACCCACCACTCTCTGTGTAAAGAACCTATCTCTGACATCTGCCCTATACCTTCCTCCAATCTCCTTAAAATTATGTCCCCACCTGACGCCAATTTCCGCCCTGGGGAAACGTCACTGGCTACCCACTCTATCCATGCTTCTCATCAACTTCTACACCTCTATCATGTCACATCTCTTCCTTCTTCGCTCCAGTGAGTAAACCTTTCTTCCCCTCAACCTTTCTTCATAAGACATGCCCTCCAGTCCAAGCAGCATCCTGGCAAATCTCCTCTGCACTCTCTACAAAGCATCCACATCCTTCCAATAATGAGGCGACCAGAACTGGACACAATATTCCAAGTGTGGTCTAACTCGGGCTTTATAAAGCTGCAACAAAACCTCGCGGCTCTTAAACTCAATCGCCCTGTTACTGAAAGCCAACACACCATACGCCTTCTTAACAACCCTATCAAACTGGCTGCCAACGTCGAGGGATCTATGTATGTGGACCCATGATCCCTCTGTTCCTCCACACTTCCAATAACCCTGTCTTTAACCGAGTATTCAGCATTCAAATTCGACCTTCCAAAATGAGTCACTTAACATTTAATTTGTAATAATCTTTATTGCCACCAGTAGGCTTACACATTAACACTGCAATGAAGTTACTGTGAAAAGCACCTAGTCGCCTGTTCGGGTACACTGGGGGAGAATTCAGAGTGTCCAAATTACCTAACAGCACGTCTTTCGGGAGGAAACCGGAGCAAACGGAGAAAACCCAAGCAGACACGGGGAGAAGGTTCAGACTCCACACAGACAATTACCCAAACCGGGAATCGAATCTGGGACCATGGCGCTGTGAAGCCATAGTGCTAATCACTATGCTAACGTGCTGCCCACTATCTAAGTTGAATTTCGTCTGCCACTTCTCAGCCCAGCTCTGCATTTTGTCTATGTTCTGTTGTAACCTGCAACATCCCTCGATATTATCTACAATTCCACCAATCTTCATTTTAGGGCCTCCCCTATGTCCTCAGACTCTAGACACAAGTTCCCTCCATTATCCCTTATCGGCCCTACTCTCACTCTCATCATCCTCCTTTTTCTCACATAAGTGTAGAACGCATTGGAGTTTCCCCTAATCTTTCCCGCCAATGCTTTTTCATACCTCTGCTAGCGCAGCTAAATCAATTTTTCAGTTCCTTCCTGGCTACTTTGTAACTCTCTCGAGCTGTGCCAGATCCTTGCTTCCTCAAACTTATGTAATCATCGTTCTTCCTCTTGACTAGAAGCTCCCTTCTCTTGTCATCCAAGGCTTCTTCACCTTACCATTCCTTCCTCGTCTCAGTGGAACAAACTATTCAGCACTCGCAGCAAGTGCTCATTAACCAACCCCCACATTTCCGTTGTGCAAGTCTCCAAGAACAACTTTTCCCACTTTTTGCTCCTCAGCTCCTGTCTAAAAGCAGTATAATTTCCCCTCCCCCAATTACACACCTTCCCCATACTGTCTGTTCATATCCCTCTCAGTGACGATGGTAAAGATCAACGAGTTGTGGTCACTGTCACCGAAATGCTCTCCCACTGAGATATCTGACACCTAGCCTGTAGCATTGCCAAGCACCAAAATCAATATGTCCTCCTCCCTAGTCGGCCTATCTACATACTGAGTCAGGAATACTTCCATCACACACCTGACAAAATCTGCTCCATCCAAACCACTGAAACACACCTGCTCTAATGCACCAGTCCAAGATGTCCCCTTTGGCTTCTGTGCAGGAAGCTGTGGTGTTGATTTATTAGTCTGTGCAAGCAGCCAATGGCGGAATGTAGCGTTCTCAGCTTCTCCTATTTATTTTCTGCGGTTGGTGGAGCTTTTCAGAAACTTCTGGAACAGGGAAAGACAGGTCCATTTTGTCTTTAGTTATGAGAATATGCAGGCGAGAAACCATCTGGAAGTCTCTCGCTTTCCCCTGCTGCTCTTTCTATCTCACGGCCAGTTGATTTCTGGCGTCTCAAAGTTACTTCATTGGACGCTCTCCAGTGAACAGACACTGACAACAATCAGGTCTGTGGAGTCGGAGAATAAGCAGTCTCTCACCAGGTCTGTAACCTTCTGTCTGGTAGGCTGGGAGGGGCCTAACTGAAGACTCGATCTGTAATATTGAGGAGTATCCTCACATAAATGAGACAGAAGAAAGATCAATGATTATGCAGGTATGAACTTCTAATTTCTCAAGGAGACGGGAGCCCCATCTTGTGGCCAAAAGTCACAATTGCAACGATTGGGATCGCCTGTGCACCGCTCCATCAGGTTGCCTGAGGTTTGAATTGCACTGACTGGGAAGGTTTGTCAAAATTTCCAACTGACGTTCGAAGGGCGGAACTGATCTGACCTGTACCTCTTGAATACATCGATTTCCCAGAGGCCACTCTCACGGCAGTGAAAATTCACCCCAAACCTTTTATTTTGATCCCGGTGCATTCAATCTTCTCCAGTCCTTACTGTGTCTCTAACTTGTGTGTGTTTTGGTTGAGGGCAACACGGGGTTTGGGGATTATGTAGACTTGTAGACCATTGTCCTGTTATTTCTTTATATAGTCGTCTTTTCCTCTTATTATTAATAATCTCTCTGTTACTGTTTTATTCATAATTCTGGTATCTATGACTCATTGCAATTGGAGTTAAATATTTCATGACAACACTAATTATGGTTAGTTCACTTATGTTGGGACTCAGAGGTCTGTGTGCCTGGACTTGACTGCCCACTCGCCCAGGGTGCCATAACTGTATTGGCTCTCAGCCTCTCTCGCGTGATCTCTCTCTCTCTATCTATCTATCTCCCTCCCTTTTGTATGCTCTCTCTCTACTTCTCTCTCTGTCTCTCCTCTCGCTCCATCTCTCTCTGACACGCTCTGCACCTCTCTCTTTCTCGTGCACTCTGTCTCTCTATCGCGTGCTCTGTCTCTCCATTTCTATCTTCCAGGCTCTGTCCCTCTCTGCCTCACAAATTCACTCTCTCTCTCTCACATGCTTTGACTCTGTTGCACGGGTTCGCTCTCTTTCTCCCTCGCTCGCTTTCTGTCTCTTTCTCTCTCGGACTTATTCTGCCTCTCTCTCTTGTGCACGTTTTCTCTCTGTCTCTCACACGCTCTATCTCTCCCTTGCAAGCTCTGTCTCACTCTCGTTCGCACATGCTCTGTCTCTCGGTCACGCGTGCTCTGTCTCTCTCGTAAAGCTTTCTGGCCTTGTTTTCAATCTATCTTGTATGGTCTGTCTTTGTCTTTCTCACACTCTTTCACTTTTGGACTTGCTTTGTCTCTCTCTCTGTCTCTCCCCCTCGCGCTAATTTTCTCTTAAGTGTTCTTGTACTTTGCATCTCTTGTTCTCACGCTTCGTCTCTCCTGCGCTCTCTCTCAGGCGCTGTCTCCCTCTCTCACACACTGTTTCTCTGTCTCATTTGCTCTGTCTCTTAATCGATCACACCCCTGCGCTTCGCCTCCCTCTCACGCACTGTCTCTCTCTCTCGTGCGTTTTAAGACCATAAGACATAGGAGCAGAATTCGGCCTCTTGGCCCATCGAGTCTGCTCTGCCATTCAATCATGGCTGATATTTTCACATCCCCATTCTCCTGCCTTCTCCCCACAACGCCTGATCCCCTTATTAATCAAAAACCTATCTATCTCTGTCTTAAAGGCACTCAGTGAAATCGCCTCCACAGCCTTCTGCGGAAAAGAGTTCCACAGATTCACCACTCTCTGGTTGAAGAAATTCCTCCTCAGCTCTGTTTTAAAGGAGCGTCCAATTAATCTGAGATGGTGTCCTCTGGTTCTAGTTTCTCCTACAAGTGGAAACATCCTCTCCACGTCCACTCTATCCAGGCCTCGCAGTATCGTGTACGGTTCAATAAGATCCTCACTCATCCTTCTAAATTCCAACGAGTACAGACTCCTCAAACGTTACTCATACGACAAGTTCTTCATTCCAGGGATCATTCTTGTTAACATCCTCTGGACCCTTTCCAAAGCCAACACATTCTTCCTTAGATAAATGGCCCAAAACTGCTCACAATACTCCAAATGGTGTCTGACCAGAGCCTTATACAGCCTTAGAAGTAGATCCCTGGTCTCGAATTCCAGCCCTCTTGACATGACTGATAACATTGCATTTGCGTTCGTAACTGCCGACTGAACCTGCACATTAACCTTAAGAGCGTCGTGAACAAGGACTCCCAAATCTATTTGTGCTTCTGCTGCCGAAGCATTTCCCCATTTAGAAAATAGTCTATGCCTAAATTCATATTTCCAAACTGCATAACCTCACTCTTTTCCACATTGTATTTCATTTTCCATTTCATTATCCACTCTCCTAGCCTGTCCAAGTCGTTCTGCAGCCCTCTTGTTTCCTCAGTACTACCTATCCCTCTACAGATCTTTGTATCATCGGAAAAGTTAGCAACAGTGCCTTCAGTACCTTCTTCCAGATCATTAATGTGTATTGTAAAACGTTGTGGTCCCAACACAGACCCCAGAAGCACCCCACTAGTCACCGGCTGCCATCCTGAGAAAAACCCCTGTATCCCCACTCTCTGCCATCCGCCAGTCAGCCAATGCTCTATCCATGCCAGGATCGTACCCTTAACACAATGGGCTCTTAACTTATTTAACTGCCTCATATGCGGCACCTTGTGAAAGGCCTTCTGGAAATCTAAATAAATCACGTCCACTGGTTCTCCTTTGTCTAACTTGCTTGTTACCTCTTCAAAGAACTCTAAATGATTTGTCAGACACGATTTCCCTTTGACAAAGCCGGGATGACTCAGTCCTATTTTACCATGCTCTTCCAAGTATTCCACGATCTCATCTTTAAAAATGGACTCTAAAATCTTACCAGTGACTGAAGTCAGGCTAACCGGCCGATAATTTCCCGTCTTCTGCCTCCCTCCCTACTTAAACAGTGGTGTTACATTAGCCACCTTCCAGTCCTCTGGGACCCTTCCTGCCTCCAGTGATTCCTGAAGGATCATCACCAATGCCTCCACAATCTCCTCAGCTATCTCTTTTTGGACCCTGGCGTGTAGTCCATCCGGTCCAGGTGTCTTATCCACGTTCAGCCCTTTCAGTTTCCCCAGAACCTTCTCCTTAGTAATGGTCACTGCGCTCACCTCTGCCCCCTGGTTCTCCTGGAGCTCTGGTTTCCCACCGGTGTCTCCCACCGTGACGACTGATGCAAAGTAACTATTCTGTTCCTCCGCCATTTCTTTGTTTCCAATTATTACTTCTCCGGCCACATTTTCTTGTGGCCTAATGTCTATTTTTGCCCCTCTCTTACCTTTTATATATTGAACAAATCTCTTCCTATCTTCCTTTATATTACTAGCTAGGTTGCACTCATACTTCACCTTCTCCCCCTTATTGACTTTTTAGTTGTCCTCTGCTCGCTTTTAAAGGCTTCCCAATCCTCTCGTTTCCGACTAATCCTCGCCACCTTGTATGCATTTTCTTTAGCTTTTATGCTGTCCTTGACATCCCTCGTCAGCCATGAATGCCTTGTCCTCTCCTAAGCATGGTTCCTCCTATTTGGAATGCTTTTCTCATGAGCCTACCTAATTACCCCCCAAAACTCCTGTCATTGCTGTTCCACTGTCTTCCCTGCAGGGCTCCTTTTGCAATCACTTCTGGCCAGCTCCTCCCTCGTGTCTTTGTAGATACCCTTGTAATACCGTTACACCTGATTGCAACTCCTCCCTCTTAAACTGCAGGGTAAATTCTATCATATTGTGCTCAATGCTCCCGAAGAGTTACTCACCATAAGTTCGATAATCAAGTCTGCCTCATCACTAAATCCAGAATTGCCTGTTCCCTAGTAGTCTCTGTCACAAGCTGCTCCAAAAAAACTTCTATTAGACTTTCCACAAATTCCATTTCTTGGGATCCACTTTCAAACTTATTTTCTCAGTCCACCTGCATTTTGAAATCCCTCATGATTATTGTAATATTGCCTATTTTACATGCCTTTTCTGTCTCCTAATTTATTTTCTGCCCTGCATCCTGACTAGAACAAAGAACATAGAAAATACAGCACAGAACAGGCCCTTCGGCCAACGATGTTGTGCCGAACGTTTGTCCTAGATTAATCATAGATTATCATTGAATTTACAGTGCAGAAGGAGGCCATTCGCCCCCCTGAGTCTGCATCGGCTCTTGAAAAGAGCACCCTACCCAAACTCAACACTTCCACCCAACGCCAAGGGCAATTTTGGACACTAAGGGCAATTTATCATGGCCAATCCACATACTCTGCACATCTTTGGACTGTGGGAGGAAACCGGAGCACCCGGAGGAAACCCACGCAGACACGGGGAGGACGTGCACACTCCGCACAGACAGTGACCCAAGCCGGAATCGAACCTGGGACC